>NC_068983.1:153977870-153978833 GCF_001194135.2 Octopus bimaculoides | reverse complement strand
ATATATGCATATATGGGTACAAGGCGCAAAAGAAACATGAACAAAATTAGAAAAAAACAAAAGCATAGAAAACGAACTTTTTCTCGAACACCGAAAGAAACAAATAGAGAAACGATACATGCAACATAAGAACATTCCCTTCATCAGTTGTCCACTGTTTTATCTACTTCACGTATTTATATATAAGTTGCAGTCATGCTGGAATACCACCGCTGCCTATGTAGCACCTTCATTATTTGAAGCCTTCTCTGATATATGGCATTTGGTTATTGAAGGAGTTTGATGCTGTTACCGTCGTCTGAGTTTCCTGCTGTGAAGTAAGTTCATTCGGAACTCTTGGCAGAAGGAAATCCAGTTTTATACATACATACAAACATACAAGCATACGTACATACACACGTACATACATACATACATACATACATACACACATACACAAATCCATACATACATATATATATATATATACAACCATATAAGTATGTATATATGCATATATGATTACATGTAATAAATTTTGTGAAAGTGACGAAAAGTTCGTCAGCATAAAATTCGAAATAGATTATAAATTTTGATTGAATAGTCCGAATTTTGCATCACGCATCCTTCATCTGTATCCGTTTAATAATATATGTATGGTATTGAGAAAACGAAAAACAAGACAAAGTTTTATAACACCGATTATGACCGACATATTCCCGGTATTATTCGAAAGCACACACACACACGTACACATACACATATATATACATACATAAATACATGCATACATATATGCATATATTTATATATCTATGTACATACCTGGATACATATTATGTCTACACAGACATGGACCTTCATATAATATGCATGTATATATATATATATATATATATATATATATAGATGCTTGTATGTTTGCATGCTTGTATGTATGTTATACATACACACACATATATGATATATATATATATATATATA
>NC_068983.1:153973619-153975491 GCF_001194135.2 Octopus bimaculoides | reverse complement strand
TGTGTGTGTGTGTGTGTGTGTGTGTGTGTGTGTGTGTGTGTACATACACACACATGTGGAGTATGGATCTGTATGTGTATGGACGGGTATAGTGTAAGTATATATGCCTGCCAAAGTGTTTTTATTCAATTTTGATATTTATAAGGTAAAATCATAATTAATTCATTCTAATGATTCTAGGGAATTATATCATTAAAATATATTAGCTCTAAAAATATAAAAATCTAATTCACATCAAAATCTTATTAAGAGATTCCTGGCACTTTCCTACATATACGAAAATAAAACATAATTAACTCTCTTAAATAATGATGCACTGAATTCGTGTATGTAATATGTATTTTATGTTTAGACAAACAAAAACATACAGATATATCTAGATATAGAAGAAACCTATCTACTTATCTGACAATCTATTTATCTTCATCTCTCTCTCTCCTTGTCTATCTACCTCCCCTCTCTCTCTCTTTACACATACGTACATACATATGATTGACCGTTGGCTGGACACTATTCAATTTTTTTCTCCGTGTTTTTCTCCTTGTCTCCGTATTCTTTCTGTTGAAGAGCGTAGCTCGAAACGTCAAAGACTTTCCGTATTCCCCAGCGTCATACTAATATATACTTTTGTTATTTACACCACCTGTCCTCGTCTGTTGTTGTTTTTTCGTATATTCCCCCATATATATATATATATATATATATATATATATATATATATATACACAACAATTGAAAGAGAAAGAGCACTGAATATATTTTGTAGAAGTTGCATGTGTTATTTAAGACAGTTTCATCTGGTTTCGTGTTACTTCAAGTCTCGTCGAATTCGGCATTTGTGAAGCCTAAAGAAGTCGGGCTTAAGTTAAGGGCCTGTGAAGGTCGAAGTAGCACGGAACCGAATCAAGCTGTTTTAAATAATACATACAAATAAATACATACAAATAAATACATACATTATAATCATATATATATTACTCACACACATACATCCCCCACAGAAATATATATATATATATATATATATACATACATATACATATTACTTTACTGGTTTTCGCTAAGAGGTTGGGGCCATGCTGACGCACTGCCTTTCAGCGTTTTTGGTTCCTCTTTCAGTACTCATTTTCGTGGAAAAGTGAGCTGGATGAAGCCGCTCTTCATTGTGCCTCCCGCCGTGATGCGGGTTCATCTGGGATTTCAAATACAAATTTGTCCAAGCGCTTTATGTACGTTTCCACATTTACGCTGTGCAGATCTCTAAAGTTCTATGGCACGATGTTAGACAGATGTGGTCCCCAGAAACCAAGCTGTTGCAATACTGGGTCCTTATCTGAGATGAGACAGTATCTTTGGTAGTATGCAGTGCCTTCCGGTTCGGTGGTTGGTATTGCTGACATTTTACATGGGCGCCGATGTTTATTGCCCTTCTTCGGCACAGATCCAATGTTTTTTCTGTGCCTTTTTAGAGATGAATTGGACTTTCTTCATTTACATGCGATTTGTATTGAATGCAATTATAGTTCTACTAGCCTAACTCTGACATTTGGAGTTCTTTGATGATTTCCTTTCATTGTATTCCTTAAATCATCATCAAGAATACAGTGAACCCGTTAGACTAATTGTGCTGTCCGTATTGAGTCCGAAAGTTTAGAATAGCTATTTTTCTTTGATGCAGTTGAAATATTCCTGCCAAAGGCTTTTAATTCTATCCGAAATTTGTGCACAAACGGTGCTGCAACATTTAGATAATTGACAATTTCTTAATCGCTGTATTTCGCATCTACGGCAAGAATGAGTGCATTTCTTTTCATTTGTTGTATTAATCCTTTATCTGCCATGGGGCAGGTGACAGAAATAAAAAAAAAAAAA
>NC_068983.1:153971176-153973335 GCF_001194135.2 Octopus bimaculoides | reverse complement strand
ATGTGTGTGTGTGTGTGTGTGTTTTTACATACATACACACACACACACACACACATATATATATATATATATGTATATGTATATGTATATTTATATATATTTATTTATACACGCACACATGGACACGCTCACATACTTACACAGATACATACACATAAATATTATCTGATTTGTACGTAAGGGTAATCAATACGTTTGAGGAATATATACATGATATTAAAAAAAAATGATAGCATCTCAACTTGATGTACATAATATAATGTGTATATTGTGCTTTCATTACAATGCATTATTGTGTTTTTGTTTTTCCTTCTTTGAACATCTCTGGACATTAACGCTCCTAAGAAGAAATTTGCTCAGTGTGGTATGTTTCAGACGACATTATCGTTTTAAATTGCTTGTAGTATAACGCAAATGACGCGTATAACGTAAGGCAGTTTTAAGTGCTAAGGCTTCAGGTCAGAATTTACTGTTGCAAGTGGCTGAGTCATCCGTTTTTATTGTAATATCCCAATTAATGATTGTCAGACTGTTCCTCTTTTGGAGTGTGGAATGAACCTAGATGTTGGTGAATATGTTTCCAGACGCAAATACTGACACTCTTCATCTTTGGGTAGATGATGGGTAGATAAGTTGGCCATGTTATCCATTATTCCTGGAAATGTGCTAAAAAAAACAAACTTAGAATTGCGAAAATAAGCGAGTGATTGGAAAAAGTGTACGATCTCCTCTTAGAGGAAGTTTTACTCTAATACACTTCTCTTGTTACTTGAGCTAAAATTTACTGTATATATCGGAACTCGTATGGACACGTGCATACATATATGTCCATACATTATCTTTCACGCTCACACATACTTATACAAACATGAATATTCTCATATAGCGTTGCATAAATACACACTCACAAACACACATTCATACGCAAATTTGCATAAAAACAGGCATAGAAAATGGTTTTAAGTCAGCTACGTATAGGGAAATCAACTGCAACTTCCAGGAGTGGAGGAGTATAAAATCCACTCTATTGTAAAATTGTTACCGTGAGAGTAACTTATGCTTTCTAAAGTCGGTGAAGCGTTATGACATTACTTATGTTACATTTATTTGCATTGCTAAGAGCATCTGTATCGGTCGGTAGGTATTCTTGTGGAACGCAAACTAATTTTGAAGATTGTCGAATTTATCATCATCCTCCAAATGTCAATATCTAATATTTTTTTTTAAATAATAAAATAAGACTACTGGTATGTTTCATTCACTAATCTGATTCTAAAAATAGATGTGTTGAGAGATGAAATATATAGACATGTGCAAAAAACAAACAGAAATGGAAATAAACAAGAATACTAACAAAAGAGAGTGAAATAATAAATTCATATAGTATAAGACAAAATAGAAAGGACCAACCATAAAGCAAAAATAAGATAAAGGAATAACTGCATGTGACCTTTCCTAAAATAGCAGACATATCGTCGAATTAAAATATTACGGCAGGAATGAACTGGTTGATATGTTATGATAAATCTTAATATGTAAAAACAAAATGGATAGTGTCGTTCTTAAAACTTTTACAAACATTGCTATCTTAATTAGATATATTATCTCTGAATTCTATAAACGTCAAAATATCAACTAAAGTATTTGCAATGATAACTTTCACGAACACTAAAACTTAAAAAAAAACACACACACACAGAACACAAAAAAAATGTTAACAAGATGATTGAAGAATATGTATGATCGTATACTTGTGACAATATCTTTACACAGAGAAAATGGATGAAAAAATGACAAAAAATAAAATCGCAAAAAATCTATAAAGAATACATGAGGATTAGAAATGAAACTAAAATTCTTTGTAAAAAAAAAAAACGAATAAATAAGCATCATTATCACAGAGAATATACATAGTGAGCAACACAAAACCGATTTGTTAGTGCAGAATCGGTGTCGTTTTATTATGAATGAATTCAACTTGATTAATGCCGCAGTAAACATGACATGTCTAGCAAATTGACCAGACAAATTTCACCTTATGATATGCATACATTCACTTATATGTATGTATATATGTATATATGTATGTATGTATGTATGTATGTATGTATATATGTATGTATGTATGTGCGTGTGTATGTATTATGTATGCATATGTA
>NC_068983.1:153968218-153971008 GCF_001194135.2 Octopus bimaculoides | reverse complement strand
ATAAATAAGCAACACGGATTTCAAAGGTGATTGTAGTACGCACGTTTCATGCTACTCCAATTTATTTAAGTAATGCGAGCATTACATTAAATGCAATATGAAGAGCAATCTTCAGCTGCACGAAAATGCAGGAAATTACTGTAGAAAAGACATATTATAAATGTGGCAACATTTCAAATCCAAGTGGGAGAGAGAATACATAAAAATCCAAATGTGAGGAAGAATACATAAGTCCATCTTGACATAGCCGAGTCTATCAGGCTAGTAATTGATTCTAGACAAAAGTCTTAACTGTCTCAGATTTTATTGCTTCTTATCTAGTGGTGATAGCATAAGGGACAATTACTTCTAAAGAGATGGAAGGTGTAAGCAGTATATCGCCTTGTCCATGCATACTGCTTACACTGCAGTGAGTTTAGAATGTTGTATCATTGTGTCTTTTAAGCAAGAGATAAGGTAACGTTTATCCCCATCATCTATTTCAGGGTTCTCTAAAACTAGTAGGAGGGAGAAAATAAGTCACCCTCAAACTGGAAGCCTGGCGCGAATGCTTGCAGATGATATTCTTAATTGAAGCGACGTCTTAAGTCTACCACTCAAGTGGGCCATAGAGACATTTAAACGTACCGCACGAAGAACTGGAACAAATACCACAACACATCTGATCCCAATTTGCTACATTTCTGCAAAACCATTGCCTTTGGCTTCTATATTTTATCAACCCCAAAATACTGAAATATTAATATTTGCCTCAGTGTTATTTGATCTGTTTACAGCTAACTAGTTAATACAAGAGATATTTTTTCGCGTTTATTTCGTTTGCTTTATTTATTTATTTATTTATTTATTTTTTCTTAGATGATATCTTCGGAGAAAATGTGCTTTAGTTGGTTGCAAAGAATAGAACTGATCTGTATATATATATATATATATATATATATATGAAAAAAAAGGCGTAAAAGTAATAATTGAAGATATGAACAGTAGAACTAATATGCAATGGTATAGGAGTGTTTTCTGCATGCTAAATAATCACAGCAGAGTTTCCCATATGCAATATATTGTGTTGTAAATATTCGATGCACTGAGATTAATTCTGCCATAAGAAACCTCAATTTCCCTTTAGTTATATTTAAAATTTAAAACTGTAAGCAATAGAGATAATATCATTAATAGCAACTAACCCATGATAGCACAAGCATAATGACATAACAGTACGGAGTAGATTTTCTACTGAATATCAAACTAGTGGAAAGTCAAGCATAGTTTTAGAATCTTTTAGAACTCAATAAGCATGTTTAGCTTTCTGTACCAGAATTAGCGAAGATTAGTTTATATAGAAGGAGAATGATATGAACACCAATTATGTAATTATGAATATCAGAGACACAACTAAGTGTAAACATCCCTCGTGGTAGATATTTCATATATGCATTTGAAATATAGTCTTAATGTAACAAATTTAGCCAAGAGCACAACGATGTACGATACTTCCATTTCTAAATATTATATATATTATACGTGTGTGTGTGGGGGTGGGAGTGTGTGTGTGTGTGTCCGTGTGTGTGTGCGTTGTCTGTGTGTGTATCTGTAACCAGCTAACATTGTCTAGCATGGGTAAAACAATTCAAATGTTAGAGCTTCTGAAAAAGATATACGTATTTACATATTTATTATTTATGAGCAAAGCGTTTCGTTTCTCACTCACTCTATTTCTCCAGATGAAAGACAGAAAATGGTGAAGCTAAAGGTTATTCTCTCTATGACCACAAAAAGAAGTAGATTTGACTAGCTTTTGCATGTATTAAACATTTATAAGAGATCGATAACTCATTTCTGTCTCCAGAGATTTACATTTTCTAATGATTCGCTTATTTTTTTTCCGCTGATGCGATGTTTTCTGTGTATATACTTTGGTGAAAACTTGAATATCAGCAGTACATTTGTGTCCGGGGCAGAGGAATATACATACTGTAATTATATTTGCAAGTACCTCTTCGTTTAGATTGCGCACATACCATTACATTTGTATGCATACGTACATGCACCCACCATAACCTTTCACACACACACAACACGCATGCACACACACACACACACACACACACACACACACACACACAAGTACGCATACACACATAGAAACTCTCTCTCTCACGCATATATATATACTCACAGATGTGTTTGGAGGTATGTGTGTTTAAGCCTGTGTAGTTATTTAAAATAATTGTCCTCCTATAATAAAATGTTAAAGTGAATGATTATTTTGCAGTATATCAAAGAAAAAAAAATAAAAGAAAAAATATATCCTAACAAACAAACTTTGTAACATTTATTTATTCAACGAATAGGTTTAGTAAGTATTACTATATTAATAACAACTAGTGGAAAATATTGGATGGAAATTATATCTATACAATCAGTTGACATTTCAAATCTGCTTTTTAGCGTAGAAAGGTTATAATTGATTTACTTAAGCTAAATTGATGGAATGCACCATTTAGCGAATTCCTATCGAATATATATTCAATATATATATATGTTATAATGGTAGATGGCTTAACGTAATTTCCATCACAAAAGTACTCTTCTAACTAACGTTAATTGGTACGGCTTTACAAAGAAAGATTTTAATTCAATTCTATTCAGTCCAGTTTATTAATAGTTTATGCAAATACAACGGAAAGTAGACTGTCCTCTCCATTTTTCTAACTTAACAATAGAGCAAAGACTTCATGTGCATATTCATATACATATACATACATACACACACACACACACACACACACA
>NC_068983.1:153965842-153966991 GCF_001194135.2 Octopus bimaculoides | reverse complement strand
TATGTATGTATGTATGTGTGTATGTATGTATGTATGAACGTATGTATTTATGTATCTATAATATAGTATTGCAAATAAATAATTCACCATTTTATATACAATACAACATTCAATGGAACAGTAATATAACAACTGTGTATGTATGATAATGAAGAAAAAACTAAAAAAAAAAAAAAAAGAGACATCTTAGAGTTATATTTGTGTTCCTAGAAATTTTATAATGAAAGACCGTGGGTGTTAACTTCAACTTTCACCCCTGCGGTGTCACTAAACTAAGCATTAATTTGACTGCAATTCTCCACCAGAAGAATAGTTGTTTTGCTTATATTATAAAACGTTATTTTCTTTATAGAAAACTTTTGTCGAATTTGCTGAAGGGATACCGTAGCTTCAAAGTCTTGCAAACCTGCTGCAGCAGCTGCAAATATCCCAGAAATATGACCATAGCATTGAAAATGTGCCACTATAGTATTGCTCCATCCCACGTGTCATGAATGCATAGGGTTTTCCTTTTAACTGATAAGGATAGTGTATAATGTTTTCAACGCCTTGTACTTGGCTACATGGCTTCCGACTTCTGACCTGTACTCTTAACCGATAATAACAACCATTTTATGTGACTGAATGCATGTTCCTCAAAACGGAAATATGTCATCGAATAGATGAGTTAAGTTGGTGTTAAGGAATGCAATTATTAAGAACAATTATTAATTGATCTCATTATAAACGAAAAATACAGCAAAGTGTTGCAATAGGAAATAGCATTAACAGAAACTACGGAACTTTCTAGATGGGAGTGAATAATTTCGATTACAAAGAGCTAGCACCAAGACTGGACTTCGATCACGTCCGCAACGTCATTTACGAATATAAGTTCGTGATAAGTGACGATGTAACGATTGGTAATATGTGATCAAAGGGCGTACCGGTTCTCATGACAACGCAATACCAGAAAGCAATACCATAGACGATGCTGGATGGAAAGCTTTGAAACTGAGCATTCCTCAGCGTATGACTGATTTTTGTTCATAAATAATAATAATAATAATAATAATAATAATAATAATAATAATAATAATAATAATAATAATAATAATAATAATAATAATAATGATTATAATAATGATAATAATAATAATAATAATAACC
>NC_068983.1:153963297-153965832 GCF_001194135.2 Octopus bimaculoides | reverse complement strand
TGAAAGCACGTTATAAAAATAAAACTACTGAATAATAATAATAATAATAACCTGTGAATTTGCGTGTGTAAACTGGGAATGCATACAATGGGCTTCTCTGCCCTAGGTGTACGGAAAACACTCGGCGAGAAATGGGAGAAACTATGAAGAAAGAGGAAAAAAGAAACATCATAATAATAATAATAATAATAATAATAATAATAATAATAATAATAATGATAATAACAATAATAATAATAATAATAATAGTAATGATAATAATAATAATGATAATAATAATTATGATGATGATTTTCTATTTCTACTTTGAGGTGTGATGCTACCAAGGTAATGGAGTGTACTTTACGAACAAATCCCATTCAGACTTAATTTTTTAACCATTGACAACGTCGATTGAGTAGATCTATGTTTATAGACGTCCCCTTCATGGACAGTATTTTCTATACAACGTTGTTTACCTCTGATATCCAGTGATCTCTTCTAAGTCATCAGGTTGTGATTTGTGGGAGATTTCACTTTAATCTCTAACAGGTAAATTGACTTTCTTTGTTGTTTGTGTCGCTAGAGTCGTCATCGTTACCCAACTAACAGCCGGGTATTTCAGGTGGAATCTTCTTCCATGATCGATTATACATTTAATTCTACTCCGTTTGATAAATCAAGAATGAAAAGTGATTTACTTAGGCATAATTATTTAATGAGAGTCCTTAGCAGTTCCAGTAACATATCCACCGTTTCATATATAACGTCCCTGGGAGCCAGAATGAGTTTAATCGATAAAAAGAGTGGGAATCTTAACGTATCTCTGGTCGGTGCCCGATTAAGAACTTTGAGTTCCTAACGTTTGATGATGTTGTTATCTTATTTTCATTCAAATCCAACATCACTTAAACTTGTTAAGCCAAGTAATCAGAATTATTTTCCCCTGGAGAAATGTTTAGCCATGGGTTGAAAACGATGGCAATTAGAAGACGAAATGGCGAACAACATTCCTAAATGATCCGTCTGATGTGTTTCACAAATCGGAATATTTCCTTGGTTACAGTTTACGTCAATTCAATAGAGAGGGGGGAGAGAGAGACAGTGAGTGATATACACACAATGTGCGCATATATATATATATATATATATATATATATATATATATATATATATATATATATGTATGTATGTATGTATATATAATCTTAGAATTATATATCAGTCACGAAGTTCCGATTACGATCCAACTGCACTGATTTCATATTATTATAAATTTATTGGCCATGCTACAGTATATTCAACCTGTTACACAATAATTGACTCACGACATATTTACTTTGATCTGAGAACCGGAATTGTCGTTTGTTGATATTGAACGAGATCGCCTGCCAACTACGTGTACTAAACAATTTCTAATAACTCCAACAAACATTTGCTAAGTCATTAATTTACGACAAAAAGATATGATGATGTTATTTATAAGTTTAGATCCAAGCAAACCCGTTTAGAATAAAACCTCTTCATATATAAGTGATTAAGCCATTAACTTATTTCAAATTTAGAAATGAGAACGTTGACAACAACACTCAAGATTTTACGACGCCTTATAAATGAAACACTAGCTGCGTAGGCATATTTAATTCTTACTCTCTCGACAAACTTGCATTACAGGCAAGAATATGGTATACTAAAGACCTAAAACACGTCACAGTGAATACAAGACGATACAGCTATGATTATTCAAATAGCATGCAGTTGTTACTATGATGGAGCATAACGGGCACTGAAATATTTCTATAGTACACTGCAATGTACTAGAGAACTAAAGCAATGATCCACTGACCGACTGCACAGTAAAGGAACACATATCTACTATACTTTGCAACGTACTAATATTGTAGGGTGGCAATGAAACCTAAAACTTCTATTGTTGTTGCTACGTTCGCAGACATGCGATCACACACATAGAAACAGTAATCATCAGGTTTTTGTGGCATAATGACATTATTCTTTTTATTTAAGTATTAATATAATTTACGAGACGTTTGCATGCTAATTGCTGCAATTTGTGCGATCCTGTTGAGTACTTACTTTGTCTCGTATATGATTCTGCAGTTTAATGATGTGATAGTCTATTACTGTCTGACGATGTATTATTGTTCTGTAATAACACTGCATCTTTACACCGTCGCGTAAATCTCAATACTGTAGTGTAATGCGAAGAGGAATTTCACTATTTCCATTCTGTAAGTTGGGGTTAATTCTGCGTCAAAACAACGATTTATTCCAATAAAGAACTGCTTCCTATATGGTTTCGTTAACTGTTCATTTCCTTGAACATCAAGCAGTATTCTTGCATTGTATGAATCTAGGAACATTGCCAGGTTTATCGGGAAGAAAAAAAGACAACACAATATTAAGAACGGCATCTAGACAATAACCAGCCATTTGTTTCAACTGAATACGAAATCTGCGTGTGTACATATGCGTGTGCGTGCGTGTGCGTAGCTATTTCTTTGATTGTTTGTGTTATATATATATATATATATAAAT
>NC_068983.1:153959557-153962861 GCF_001194135.2 Octopus bimaculoides | reverse complement strand
TATATATGTATATGGATATGGATATATATACACACACACACACACACATATATATATATATATATATATATGCTAGTGTGTGTGTTTGTATGCGTTTGTGTGTGTCTGTATGTATGTTTGTACGTATGTTGATTTGTATGTATATATGGAGATACATTGATTTACAGTGATGCATGCATACATACTTAGATATATACTTATATACATTTATGCATATATGTATACGTAATGTGCGGCGTGTATGTGTGTGTGATGAAGGAGAGGGATAGTGAAGGTGAGTGAGGAAGAATGGGAGTGAGAGTGAGAAATGTTGGTTTGAAGAATAGACATAGAATGGCAGACAGAACCATAACAGGCGTAAGGAATGTAGATACATGTCAAAAGTAGCCTATTACATGCTTCAATCAACTCCTATCTTTACAGCTGTTTCGAATTGTTAATCTCTGGCGATATAACAACGCAACCGTTTTCGTGCAGGGAATTCACAGTATTTTCTTCAGAAGGTCAAGAGCGATTGTATCATAGGAAGCCAATGTTTATAAATATATAGGGACTCGAACAACTAGATACACAGAGAAATGAAGAGAACGGGTTATGATCGCTGGTAGATCGGTAAGTGGAATGGATAAAAAGAAAGCTTGGAAAAGAGAAAGGGATGGGTATATTAGTGAGGCAACGGGATTTAAAGATGGCAGGCCTCTGTAAAGGCACAGGGGGACTGAGTGATAATGGGAATGCTAGAGAGAAAAAAGAGTGAAAGGACCATTTTGGAGGGAAGGGATGAGGGAGGAGTTAAGGTTGCTAAAGGTGTGTCAACTACTGTAAGTTGTCCAGTATTAGCATACAATTTATTGAGAATGAAATACATGGGGAGGTGAACCATTTCAATCATGAGCGATCGGGGACAGTTGAGAAATATAAACATACTCTATCAATGTATAGAAAAACGCATTGTACAATGTGGCTGCCGCATCAAGTGTAAGTAATGCATATAAGCGAGGGGAGGGAGAGGTATAAGAATAAAGAAGAAATCCTTACGAGAGAGAAGAGAAGGGAAACAAGTGTATAATGGAGAAAAAATACCCTCAAAACAGAAAACAGACTAACAGAAAAAGATATAGAGTTCGGAAAAAATACAGGGATAGTCATTGGAGTGATGTAACCATGCTTAGGTTACATCTCCCCAATGTTACCTATGACATTTACACTGAAACACTGTTTACTGGACTACAAGTGTTATGGAGGACTTGGAAGAACAGCCGAGATGAGGATTTTTCAGCAAAAAAGATTTATCCCGTTCGGGTAGAATGTAAAGTGTCATGGTATTGTCTACAATGTTTGTTGTAGCAGTGACGATTGAAGGTAATTACTTCAGCCAACCTATTTAAGAAGTTATGTTTCTGGCTTAATGATTTAAAGGATTCTCTGTAGCATAAATGACTTGACGATCGACTTTCCAGATATAGTATTCCAGTATTAATGATGGTGGATATTGGTGACGAGAGAGGTAAATCATTTTCTTTAAGTGTCACAGAGAAAGATTATATGTGCGACGTATCATCGCTTAAAGTCGATATATACATATAGATATATATAGACATATTTTCTAGAAATTCACAAACGCTCACTCATTTCTGTGTAAACATACATATACACATGGTTATATATGTACACATACATATAAACATTACTACACATAGACATATATGTCCATGTGAATGTGTTAACATCGTAAATAAACACTAATGGTATTCAAGTATACCAATACGAAGAGAGAACTATATATAAACATGCACATGCAAACACGGAGAGAAATAACTACAGGACAGAATTAACACTCACACACACATAATGAAGATGTAGGGAGAGACGATTGTAAAAGAGAATTAAATTCATACAATATGAATACATCTCCTTATGTATGTTTGTGTGTATGTGTGTGTGTATGTTTGTGTGTATGTGTGTGCATGTGCTTGTATATATAAAAAATGTCTATTGTGCCTCAATGAGCATATCATACGTTTAATGGAAACATATAATCACTTGCAGTGCTTCACAATTAATTACATTTGAGATGGGCCTATGACAAATGACTATGAAAAATATATAAACGGGATCCAAGCACTTTTATATTTCCAAATATACACATGCGTGGCTGTGTGGTAAGAGGTTTGCTTCCCAACCACGTGGTTCTCTACCTAATGGTAGAATGTTAAGATAAAAGTGATAACACAAATAAAAAGAATAAATCACGTATGTAAGGAGGGGCCCTGAAAATTCCTGGCGTTATGTATCATAAAATACAGGAGGATCCGTCAATTGTAACTATATTTACCCTATTCCCCACTCAAATTCACTCACTTATTGCAGTGGACCATGAGTTTTTCGAAGCACCGAGAAAGAACTCGGAAGGCTGGGCTTCCATCCTGGCTTTTTGCCATACCTTTAAAGTCAGGATCTTTTCAGAAGCCACTCGTACGTGTGCTTGTTTGTGAAATATTGCCTACGTGTTTGCCTTTATTTAGTCCGTATTTGTGAGGGCCTGTTTGCATGTATAGCATAAATAAATTGGCCACAGAAATCATTACTTTCATGTGCATATTAGCAGCCATGTAAATCACAAACTAGTGTATCTGTGTCATCCGAAAATTAAGAGCCAAAGTGCATATATTTTGCTGTCGGCACCGAGGTTTAACTTGTTTTATAGCTGAAACGGTCTACTAATACCACATTAGTTTTAGGAACTTAGCTGTGAAAACTCTTATTAATAGATTAATTAATTAATTATTTTATTAATTACTTGAAACAATTTTCATTACTTATGGAGTCTGATGTGTGGTATAATCGATAGGTTTCTTGAAAACTAGCCAAATTTGTACTTTACATTATGTCACCATCACTGCATATTTATACGTGGCCAAGTTATATCAGATCGCAACAGCCTTGATACATTTTCTCTCAGCAGACACCGAAAAGTTTGCTGGCTAAAACTTTCTACGCAGCAGAATCAATTTCTAATTTACTGGTTGTTATTTCGGCATGCACACCGAACATATGAATTCATTTAATGTTAGGAAATGACTTAAGTAATAGATTTGTAGTTGAATCAAAGCACGGTATTTTAGCCCATGCCTCAAGTTTTAAATTATACATTCTTTTTTGTTTACTGTATATATATATATATATATATAAATATACAATATACAATAAATGAAAGGAGTTATTCCAAAATTCTGACGACTTTTTTTTCAACCTAACACTCTACACTTCTATAAATATATATATATATATGTATATATATATA
>NC_068983.1:153956502-153959315 GCF_001194135.2 Octopus bimaculoides | reverse complement strand
GTGTGTGTGTGTGTGTGTGTGTGTGTGAGTGTGTGTGTGTGTGTGTATGTGCGTGTGTGTGTGTGTGTGTGTGTTTGTGTGTTATAATGTAGTATATATATATATAATGTAGTAAGATTGAATGATTAATACATACAAATAACAAAAATGTTGATGACAAGATTCTTGATATGATATTATAATAGAAAATGTAGTACAAGAGTAAGATCGATTTAATCGATTTTCTCGTGATCACAATTGCCAACATCTGGGCTATTAATTGTGGGAACCAACTAACTTTTGGTGATATACTTTCGCGCAGCCTTAAAAAGGGCATCAATTCGATGAGTCATCAATTTTAGAAGGATACACTGAGTAGAAATTTTATGAACGGAGTATCTGAGAGAACAGCGTTTGAGCTTGTTATTGAATTGAAATTAAGCCGCAGAAATCTCAGTTCAACGACAGTAGGGCTCACGAGTAGTTGTAATATGAATTTGCACTGATAGGTTTTTTGTTACAAGATACGTACATAATACATCATCGAATAAAGAATATATACAAATATATAATTATATGCTGTTATCATCAACTATGTCAGCTTAAAATAGGTTTTGCACTTGTAACCGATATGATAGTTATGTAGTGCAACATCTGTAATTCAGGTAGTTGCTTTCAGCCTGACTCCACTAACAAACTGACACTATAATTTACCGTTATATTGACACCATAATGAATTAACATACACGGTTGCAATTATGACTAGTTTTAGCAACTGTATATTAAACAAGCTGAACGTCTTTAATATGTCTTCTTAAGTTATAGACCTATATATATTTTCATTGGTTGATCATGCGTTGTCGATTAGATATTTATTGTATTTTTTCACCAACCTCCGTTAACACACGCTGGCACACAATACGGTGATTGCGAGATCGAAATTACCTGTATTAGTAAAACGTGATCAACAGTGTGTGTCACATATGGAAGAACATTTATTTTTCAATATGTAGATGAGACTGATACCAAAATTTATCTCACTGATAAATATAATTGCTTATGACTAAATGTACAAACACCATGCTAATTTCTTACAGCAAAGTAAGTCACCAAACTCGTGGCATTTATATTGGTTACTACCTTTAATTGGCTATCCAGCGCTATAAACGTCAATGTAGATGGGCTTTACATGCCTCGTCTGCTCGATTGGATTTCATGGGTTCCTTCTCTCTGGTTCTGAATGTGCTCAAAATCCAACCAGCCAGTCGTCTGCACTTTATCACCATCCTGGTAATGTGCATTTGGAAAGAGGCATCATCACTCATGTCGATGCCCAGGTATCGCATTGATTTAGGCTCGAGGGTTGTAATCCCCTGCGTACCAGTGTACCTTGTAAGTTTTATACTCAAATTTTGGACGCTGTTAGCGCAGGGTTTGGTATTGTTCAGCCTTAAACTGCATATTATTTGATCCATTTTATCAAAGCTTTTGCAAAGTCAACGTGTATTATGTCAACATTTGAGTTGTTGAGTAACTGCCTCAACATCCAGTCATAGTGCTGTAAGAGCCGAGTCAGACAGCTCCGACCTGGTCGAACGCCATGCTGGGTATCACTCAGCAAATCGTTTTCTTCAAGGAATGCGGTCAAAATCTCTCAGACCATTTATTCTATGACTTTACTGATGTGTGAAGTCAGAGAGAAAGGCCTATAGTGTTTGGTATCTGCTCTGCTTCCTCCCTTATGGATTGGGCGTATTAGTACATCCTTTATTTACTTGGCTGTATGGTATATTTGATAAGTGTAATTCTGCATCTTCTATACCAGGGCTCAGATGAGTATCCACAAATGCTATGTATAGGGTTTAATTGCATGCAGCAAGTTCTCTCAGGAAAAATTTCTGCTTTCGTTGTTTTGATGCAACAGTCCCGAATATTTAGTAGAAATATTGAAGTAACGACTGTGCATGCATTAGGTGAGGCCATCCCGTGTCCGTTGATGGTAGTGGTCTTGCGCAATGGTGGCCAAGGTTCCTTGTTTATGCCTGATGCAGCCAGGTCAGCTGCTGCGCAACCTTTTGCACCATGCACAAAAACCATTGCTCAGTTACACCCTTGCACATAACATCTGAAGAGCTCACTGCATCTGTATAATTTTTCCTCGGAAACGATTGGTGTCTTTCCTCAGGGAAGTATTTCTCTTCAAGGCCCCTGTAGTTTTGGAGAGGTCTCAGGTGAACAGTCCAGCAGTTTGTACCGTCTTCCCCACTACCAACATTTGCCTTGCAGCTAACATTTGCATGACCTTGACTTCACTCTAAATTTCTTCTCTCTTCTAGGGTTTCAGATTCCGTTGGAGCCCCTATGTTTGAGTTTTCTGCTTTTTATTTGGTGGTTGGGGGTTTCAGTTTTAGTTATTTCACCTTTTCTTTTTTCTCCCCTTCCTTCTTTATGTTTGTGCTCATGTTCTTTCCTTCCTTTCTGGTGGTAGCACTCAATATGTGGTCTAATAAGGGTATAAGATCGGATGAATTCACTTTGCTTCTGTCTAGCAGTTCAATTATTCCACAGAAGCCATTGTTCTTCAGTACAGCAATGATAATCTTGTTTGGAGGATCGCCGCTAGCAATCATCCATTCTCGCAATAGAAGATTCGATTCTTTGTTCTCCCAATTTGGTGCCATCTTCGTTATCTAAGTCGGGGGGGGGAGAGGATAGAGAGGAAGTGAGAGAGGCAGAGGGAGGTAGAGAGGAAGAAAGACAGAGAGAGACAGAGGGTGATATGAAGCATGAGAAAGGGGACATGAGTGATATATATATATATATATATATATATA
>NC_068983.1:153953623-153955516 GCF_001194135.2 Octopus bimaculoides | reverse complement strand
TATATATATATATATATATATATATATGTATGTGTGTATGTGTGTATGCACCTAGGAGTGTGCCGTTTAAAGCCGGTTAATATATTTTAGCAACATGATATCATCATCAGTATGGAAGTATATGGCAAGGAATTTGCTTCAGGAATTGCTTCGTATTTGTAGAGCTTATACAAATAGCAGCGAAAGAAGATGGAATTCACGAGACTTTCTATTATTCACTGAAATCATATAGACCCACCGTGCACCGCTGCTTCGGGGGTGAGATGCGAAAGTGAATTTCATATTAATTTAATTTAGAGTTCTTTGACCAACGTGACCTTCTCTGCTTCGGAAAAATCGGTAATCCGAAAACCAAAGGTTCGGGAAGATTGAGTCTATAATAGACTAAAAAAGTTTATATAAAATTTAGATGTAGTTATAGCTTTACGCTGATAACTCATATATGATGGTAAATAATGATAGATTGAAACAATGTTTTCCTCTGAAATTGTGGCACTGATCTGCTATTATGCAATCGCTCACACAACATTTACTGCTAAAGAATTTAGCATTCGTTCGTAAAATGTGAAAGATTATGAAATTTATGAATTTACAAGAACAAACTTAAACTGATATATATATATATATATAAATATATATATATAGACACATAAATGCAAACACACACACACACTCATACATATATCAGATTATTCTTTACTGGATTCAATCATTCAAGAAAAGGGACATGGTTAGAAGGCGCTAGTTGAATGCACCGTGTATTCACTGGAATTCGGTCATATATTTGTATAACACGCATTGCTTAATCCCATAACCATACCTATGTGTGTAATATGTAATTATACTCTATGTTCATGTTTATAAATGCGTGTGTGTGTGTTTTATATGTATATATGTATATATATTAAGTGCACACACAAATATTCATATATATATACGTATATATATATATATATATATATATATATATATATATATATATATATATATATATATATATATATATATATATATATATATATCTATATATATATATATATATATACATATATATATATGAGTGTGTGTGTGTGTATATATACGTATATGTATATGTATATGTGTGTGTGTGTGTACTTAATATATATATATACACATATAAAACACACATATATATATATGTATACGTATGTATGCATGTGTGTTTGCATGTATGACTACAATGTGTCTTTGAGAATATGGGTGTAACGCTGAACACATTTAAATTCATAAAATTTAGGAACCTGAATTAAATATGTAAATATGTAAAGACAATGTAATATTAAACAGGTTTTTTCTCTAAGCAAATCAAAAATATATAAACAAAACTAAACAAAAACTACATAACAGCACTTACATTAAAAGAAGAAAAGAAGTAATAAAACACAAGAGGTAAAAAGGAACAGAGGAAATGCATAAAATAGATCAGAAGAAGGAATTCTATTTTGTGGAAAAATTTAATTGAATGAATTATTTAACTTATGAAAAATGGAAAGATTCCTTGTATTGGATTTGTTTGGAAATTAATAGAAGGCGGAGGGGGCGGAGGAGGCGGAGGAGGCGGAAAATGAATTTTAACAAAACGTTGTTGTTGCGTGCGTTGTCTTTATTGTTTGTGTTGACTTAATTTCCTTCGTTGCTATTGTTGCTGTTTTTGTTGTTGTTGTTGTTGTTGTTGTTGTCGTTGTTGTAGGTCTTGTTGTTATTCTGCTGCCGTTGGTGATATTTGTTGATTTGACTCTCATTCTCATTGTCGTCCGTCCGTCTTCGTTGTTGCTTTTATTGTTGTTCTGGCGGGTGTGGTTGTGGTGCAGGTTGATGTCTTATTGGTCGAAACTACAATATATATATATATATATATATATGTATATATAT
>NC_068983.1:153949996-153953488 GCF_001194135.2 Octopus bimaculoides | reverse complement strand
TATAAACAAACATGTTCTCTTTTCATTATGACAGTTGTAACTTCGACTTTTGTTGCTGTTGCTAATATTGTTGTCGCTAGTCCAGTCATTGCAGTTGTAGTTGTTGTTACTTTTTATTTGTTTCTTCTGTTTTTTCTTTTGTTTATGATTTCATTTCGTGTGCTGTTTTTGTTGTTGTTTTATCGTTATTATTATCATTCATTTTCTTGTTGCTGCACTTATTGTTTGAGGTTGACGTTGGTGTTTTCTGTTGAATCACCTTTTTCTGTTTTGTTGCTTTCATAGTTTTTTTATTACTCTAATAGTAGCACTTTTTATTGTCATTTCTACTTCTGCTATTGCCGTCCTTATTATTGTTATTGTTGTTAGAAATTAAATACGGAAAGGCATTTTTTTCTTATTTTTCAATGCTTATGCTGAATATAAATTAATTCGCATACAACAACGGGACGCCATTCAAGTTTTCTGAATCACATCGAATTGAATTAACGGAATTTCATAGCCGAGATGAAAATATTTAAATATAGAAAGTCTATGTGTTTTGTTGTTGCAATAGTTGTTATGATTGCTGTATATATTTCTTTTTTTATTATTCCAATGATATTGTTGTAGCTTCTTGTCTATTCATGATTAATGTTGTTGCCGCTGTTATTGGGGTTGCTTGTTGGAAGATATTTGGCGGGGAGTTATAGTATTGCTATTTTCGTGGATATTGCGGTTATGAATTTATTGCTATGTTTCATTGTTTATGCTTTATATTGTATATTAGATCGCCGAGGTGGTTGCTCATGTTGATACCTCTGTTGTTGACAATGTGGTTGTTATTGTTATTGATGATGATGAGAATATAATGATCGATGAATGAAACAATGATGTTAATATTTAAGATGACGGTGATGTTATTGTTTTTGCTACTGCATAAGTTGTTGTAAATATATTTATTAATGCTAGTGGCTGTGGTGATGTAAAAGGTGATAATGATCAAAGAGGATGTGTTGTTACCGTGACTGTTATGTTGCTGGTTTCCATAGTAGATTTAAGGAGGAACACCTATTGTCAAAGCGTTTCAACTATTACCGACCCTTCCAAATAATATTTCAGGCAATACATTATCAAAGATACATTTTCTTGTGGTCGAACTTGTAGTATTTTCGTGGCTATGGCTAGCTGATATAAGACGTTGCACGACCAAAACCGAAGACTATGGTGACAATGATAATGATGACGATGACGACAAAGATGACGATGTGATGATGATGATGATGATGGTGATGAATATCTTGTTTATTTAATTTAAATGAATGTAGCAATTTGCCACATTGTTGTTGCAGGCTACAAATCATTACAATTAATGGTATTCTGTAGCCCCAGGTCATCTGTGATGAATGCCAAAAAATATTGAAAAGCTGTTCAAGCTGTGATCATCATAACTATTATTTCCAGCTGAGAGAAGCTAATTTATTCAATATTTTAAGATATCCGTAAAAATGATTAGGCTAAAGTTTCGACCCAATCTCTCGCAGACCGAGCTATCATATAGTTTTTTAATGAGTGTTGCTGTTGATTAGTTAGATTTGGGTTGTTCTTTTAATTATGTATTCATGATCCTTAAAGAAAGTAAAAACACGATGATGAAGGTAGGAAATTTGTAGATATCTAAGCTTCATTCAAGTTGTGGTCATAACTCAGTTTCTATTTCCAGATATATTTATTAACCTCCGTTTCGAAATATATTAAGCCCATTTTTCTTGCTGGTGTCACCATAAGTTTTCTCAATATAATTATTGATAAAAAGGCGGCAAGCTGTCAGAATCGCTAGCACGCCAAGCAAAATGACTAGCTACATCTCGTCTCTCTTCACGTTCCAGGGTCAAATTCCGCTGGGGTAATCTTTGTCTTTGATCCTGTCTGGGTTGCTGAAATATGTAGCAGGCGAACACTGAGGTCGATGTAATCGACATAGCCACTCCCCCGAAATTACTGATCTTGTGCCAAACTTTGAAACCAATATAGCTGTTGATACAGTTGAGTGAACTTGTTATTGTTACTGGATATTTTGAGGGCGTTAGCAAAAGGTATCCCTATAACTGAGGTGAATGATCTTGCAAAGATTATTTTTAGAGTTTACTTGTCTATGTTGCTGATGACGGTAACGCCGACGACGATAATTGCTGATGACATTGACAATGATGTTATTGTTAAAGGTGGTGGTGACGTTGGTGTGTAGTGTGTGGGGTTGATAATGATGATGATGATGGTGATAACGATGACTAGGAGGAGGATGTTACTATTGCCATTGATTCTGTTCTTTTTGGAAATATTCAGTTTTCTATTTCGTTCTATTTGGCGCTGCAGTTTTATTGTGTAATTATTATGGAAGTACTGAAACTTCATGAAAATAAGTTTAATTAGATAGTACTCTAAATAAAATTTCTAAGCTAATATAATATTAGACTTTAGAAGATATTGCATATGCGTATATGTGGGGAGCCTAAAGGAGAATTCCTTAATCGAAAAACCGTTGAAAACTGAACTATCGTGATAGCATCAGCAGTTAGAATGCGAGAATCAGATATCTTTATAAACTTGCAATTCCTTAACTCTTGAATTGTTAATCCTAATGCTATAAACATGATCTGAGGCCTACATATTTATGAGCCTCTCGGGCGTCATAACAATGTATGCCAATAGATTTTTTCATCGGTTTGCAAAAGAGATAGTAATTTAATATAGAGAGAGATACATTGTAAAGTTGACTATCAGAGCTCTGTCAATAAGTATGGCACTGGGTAAAAAAAAACTGAATCAGTCACCCTGACAGAAAAAAGGAAATGAAATACTGGAAAGAACATTGGTACATTTACTCTGCGATATCCGCATTTTTAAAAATGCCATAGCATATTAAAACATAAAATAAGGTAATTTCAACATGTTATTGGTTAAAGAACATTTTCGATATATTGAGTCTCTTAAAAAACAAGCTACGAAAGAAAATGATTTTACTTTACCCATTTATTTATTACTCGATTCAGTTTAAGATCTGAAACCAACCAAGAGAGCAACGAGTGAAGGAAACCAAATAGCAATTTCTCTCTTTTTTATGCCTCGAAGGGCTTGAAACCATGTAAAAAAATTAGAAGTAAATTTCCTGTGAGAAATGCATGCAGGAAATAATAGGATCTCAAATGAAATACGAGTATTTTCTATGGTGTTCTAATGGTAGCCCATTTGCCTTGAATTATGGTTTAAAGTTACCTCGCCAGAAGATATTGGAGGACATGATTACGCAGGCAGTTACATGTGGGAATATGTGTGTATGTGTGTGTGTGTGTGTGTCTGAATGTTTGTGTGTTTGTGTGCGTGTCTGTATACATATATATGATATATATATATACACATATATTTGCGCGTATGTATGTATGTATGCATGTATGTATGTACGTATGTAGTTATAGATTCATACACACACACACACACACACACACACACACA
>NC_068983.1:153949479-153949894 GCF_001194135.2 Octopus bimaculoides | reverse complement strand
TATATATATATATATATATATATGCAAGAGGGCGAGAGATTATGTGTACCTCATGAATTTGTTTGTATTTCAGGCAATGATAATTTTTTCCTATGATTGACCGAGCAGATTAGCACACACACAAACACACACACACAGACACATGTACACACTTGCATGCGTACACGTGCACAGAGGGAGAGAGACACAAGCACATATTCATCCACACACATATATGCATTTAGATACATATGTGTATATATATGCGTGTATGAATATATGTGTGTGTGTGTGTATGTATATATGCATATGAATGTAAATGTTCTATTATGATTATATTACATGAAGAAAGTGATATGTATACATATGTACACACAAACACACACACACGCACACATGTGCGCGTGTGTATGTATATATATATATATATATATAT
>NC_068983.1:153945261-153947212 GCF_001194135.2 Octopus bimaculoides | reverse complement strand
TTTACTCGTCACATGTAATGATGCTGATATTTAACTCCTGATAAGCCCCACCCCCACCCACCCAATTCTCCTTACCCCCATCACGAACCTGCTTACAAACATATGCATACAAACACACACATATTTACTCAAAACTTCTATACAAACACCTCTCTCTTTCTTTCACCCCCTCTCTCTCTCTTTGGATGTAGCTATCTATTTTTCTATCTGTAAATCTATCTGTCTACACACTCTCACACCGGCGCAAACTCTCATACAGAAACGAAGAAAGAGATCACACAGGGACAGGGTGGGAGATGCAGATAACCCATATATTATTATTATTATTATTATTATTATTATTATTATTATTATTATTATTATTATTATTATTATTATTATTATTATTATTATTTAATATTTTTTATCATATTCTATATTTAGAACATGTCAGAAAACGAATAAGCGCTCTGAGAAAATACATGCTTTCATTTCTGCTGCGCATAAGCAGAATTTACTGTTGGCTGAAGAATGTAGTATTTCTGTTTGCCAGGAGAATTCCGTTCATTTCGTTAGTACATCTAAGACTCCATACTTTCACTCTGGTCGTATGAGGAACTATTTGTTCTAAATCATATAAAATCTCCGAATGTTTCATCTGCAAACAAGCATTTTAGCGATTCTCTATGGGTAGTGATATACGTATGTATACAGAAATACACGTGCATGAATATGTCTAAAATTACGAACACATGTTGCAGGACCAGCAACAAGGATAACATTAATTAGTCGTGTAAACATACATTAAAAATTCATCTCTTAGATATGTCCCATATGTGCAAGTGGAATATGTAAAATATTCTCCTTTTGCAAAATAAAAGATGAAAATAATCAACTATGTAAGAGAAGAATACTTAATAGGAATTTAAAATCAAAAACTGAACCAGAAATTGTCAATATTTAAAATAGTCGACTATTTAAAATTTTGCCCTTTTACAAAATATTAGATGAAAATGATAAACTGCAGAAAGCAAAACGAGAATTCTTTCTGAATTTTTAAATCTGAAACTAAACAGGAAATAATTAACACCTTTACAAAAACAAAAACAAGAAAAAACATACAGAAAATAAACAATATGCCTTCCTTTTTATGCATTATCCCTGACTGCGTGTGTTTAGAAGTTGAAAGACAAAAGCAATTACACATAAAATACACGATAGGCCTAAAATACACGATAGGCCTAAAATACACATTATATACAAATTTTTTGCACGAAGGTTAGTGACATCTTATTAAATGAAAATTTTTTCAATAGTCAATAACTTTTTGTAAAATTGATTTTTTAAATTATTGTAACTATATCAAGTAATTTCTACCTCATGCTGAATTCTGACCATTGCCATATTCAGCATTTATATAAGCGTTGACTATAGAATTCACTATCCTAAACAGGGTTCTGTTAGAAATTTCAAACAAATCCTAACTCCCAAGAATTTCTATTCCATGAATATTGGATAAATGTCAGATGAGTACGGATGAAATATGTATTTCAGCATTTATGTGCTAGTTTAGGGTTGGCAAGGTAATGAGGAACCACAAAAAAGACGCATAGGCGTTTCCACGTTGTGGACTAATTTTCTAGAAAAACCAACCCAAATTTTTCTCAAATCATAACTGACCACTTATTCTTTCCTCCAAGTATTCGTGACCCGTGACCAAACAACCATCAGCTCTGAATGAGTGGGTCAACTATAGTATAAAAATTGGCATTGTCTGATGAATTTCGGTACTTGGTGATTAAGAAGCAAACTTATTAATGCTAAAGACGTTTGCTCATTTAGGTATTTACGCATTTCACTTAGAAACGTGTTTATCATTGTTTTGAGACTATTATTTTATGTTTAAAAATATATAAACTGGTAATAGTTCAAATTGGTTATATATATATATATATATACATATACATACATA
>NC_068983.1:153943518-153945209 GCF_001194135.2 Octopus bimaculoides | reverse complement strand
TATATATATATATATATATATGTATATATATATATATTATTCAGTTTTATCTCCAAAACAATCTTACTTTCAATTCTACATATTTGTACGTTTATAACTTTCCCACACTTTTAGTTTAAGGCAGCGAATTGGTGAACTCGGTACATTGTTAGGCAGATTATTTTTTAGCATTTGTTTTAACTCGCTGCACTTTGATTTAAAATTCCACCAAGCTCAACTTTGAATTTCATCATTTCAGTTTAGATGAAGCAAATTACAAAGCATTGATTGGCGAAATGTAAAGAATATTGGGCTAGGTGCCTTGATATATTGCTTCCAGGTCCGTGTTCTCTCAGTTGAAATACCATAAAGGTCTACTGTACTAGTCGAGTTAACTCGTCGTCTCCTATAATAACACTGCTTGTCACCTTTCTTGCTCTTAACGGATTCCAGTCTGTCATAAGTAAGAAGGTTAGTGTTCCGGCTTGAGTATACCTTCCTCCTATCAATTTCAGAAGCCATGTAACGGACCATGGGTACTGCATTTTCTCCTGAATAAAAAAGATTAAAGGAAAGAATTTGTTCAAATGTAATCGAGATGTCTAGTATTTCAAATAAAGGTAGTTTACATTGTTTCTTAAAATCGTAAGTGGCAGTCATTGTGGGTATGCCGATTTACTCGAATATGATAGCTATAATTTGTTGTCTTTGTTTATGATGACCGGATGGTTATTTTAATCTTCACATCATCATTATTACCATGATTTTCACTAAATTCACTATTGTCACTTTTGTTATCATTTGCATCATTACCTCCATTATTTCATCATCATCATTATTGTATCACCATCTTCATATACATCGTCAGCCATTTTATCATGCCCCTTGTAACATTGGTATTAATCCTGTAAGCAGAAATTGGTAGATATCCTGTTCAGTGTTTGTAAATACTGCACAAGAGAGTGCACCTCTTTTTACATTTTTGCTGCAGTCACTACCAGGGCAATTATTATCATTTCTGCTTTTCAACATTACAGTTTGATTTTGTTAATTTGCAGGAGTATATATTAGGATAAATTTCCATTACCTTCAGAGGTAAAGGGACAGATTCTTTTATAGAATGTCAGATGTTTTTTCTGATGGACTTTGATAACAAAACCCGGTCTAGTTGCCTTTGTTGCATTTCCTATATAGTTTACCATATGTCCGTTTGTGGCCTCTTTGTTTCTCACTATTCGTATAGTGATTTTGATGTCTATCGATATTTCATATTACAGCTATAACAAAATCTACACGGTCATGGACAAACATAACTAGCGGTACTTAGTTAAGTTTCTTTCCGTTATCAGATCAATATAAATAACCATATATTGTTCCTTAAAATTTGAAGTCACTAACTTAATATCAACGATTATAATTGAGCCAATTAACTCCACGCTCAGGTCTGCGATAATTTATTGGTTGCTGTGACATTTCGAGAAGCTATCAACCGTAGTACAGTAATTTATTGCAATTTTTTGCTCATTTCGATTCTGGATCATTTATATCATATGTATTAATAGATTTGTAGGTATGAAACAAAGACTTTGGGTTCAATAAACAGTTGATAAAATGCTGAGATTTAAATCAGTGCATATAAATTATCGATTAGAGTTATAACATAACAGGTGACAAGAAATGGTCAGTAAAAATATTTGAAGATAAAACATATA
>NC_068983.1:153939711-153942769 GCF_001194135.2 Octopus bimaculoides | reverse complement strand
ATATATGTATACATGCATATATATATATATCATGTTTTACTCTCTCTTGGAATATCTGGAGATTCGCAAATACATCTATATATCTATCTATCTGTTCATCCGCCGCTGTGCACTTATCCCGCTCTCTCCCTCCTTCTCTCCGTATATGTGAGTGTGTGTGTTTGTGTGTGCGCGCATGTGTTTGTGTGTGCATGTGGGTGGGGGTTGTGTGGGTGGGTG
This sequence comes from Octopus bimaculoides, assembly GCF_001194135.2. NCBI lineage: Eukaryota > Metazoa > Mollusca > Cephalopoda > Octopoda > Octopodidae > Octopus > Octopus bimaculoides. Next base: position 153,942,550 of record NC_068983.1, on the reverse strand, counting down.
TGTATGTGTTGTATGCATGTACGTACTTATATGCGGGTGTGTTCCATGCAATATTATGTATTTACTTATTCGTGTGTTTCTGTGTTTCTCTGTATCTATTTATATATGATGGAATATTTCCTTTAAGAAATATTGGTATTTTTTTCCACGCAACAAAAGAAATTCTGTATCGTTTCCTCTTCAGAAAAAGTAATAGAAAGGGACGGAAGCAAGAAAACAAAACTATATGTGAAATCTAACAAAATGGGATTGATTATTGTGACAGGAACATGCTGGAAAATTCTCTATGTATATTGTTTAGTAAAACCAGAGCGGATTACAACAGAAGACTGGCCAGGGTTTCGAGACCTTTTCGAATGATAGCTTCGTATCTGAATATAGATCTACGCTGATCTGCTCTTAATGAGCTCTAGTTGGGAAAATTTAAAACTATATTCGAATGTGGCCCTGCTATCTATTCTTTAGTTTTTGTCGCACAGATTTCTGTGTACATACTAGAAACATCATATCATATATAACTAAGTATATATATATCTAGGAAATGATGGCTTGTACCTTCTATTCAAATCCGATAAGGGCATCGTTGGATCTTTTTTAAAACGGGGGCCACATTCTTCATTAATATTTTACGTTGTGTTTTTGGTACCGAAAGACTTTCAAACTTCGTATACTTATCTATTTTGTGTTATAGAACAGAAAAATATGTTTGTATTCGAATTTATTTCATGTAAAAAACTGTCTTATTTCGATAATTTCAACCAATCACTGACAAGTATTCAGTTGTTTACATTTACTCCTTTGGCTGATTATGCCATAGCTTCGTTTTATTTGCTTTTTTCATTTTCTTTTTTTTTCTTCGTTTTATTTGCTTTTTTCTTTTTAAATTTGCTGTTTTAACCTAACCCTAACCCTAACCCTAACCCTAACCCTATCACCGATAGAATTGTTTCAGAATCGTTTGTTTATGTAGTCGGCACTTAATATATATCGGCTGAATGGACGTCAGTGATTGGTTGAAATTACAGAAATACGACAACTTTAACATGGAATAACTTAGGGATTTCTGTATTTTTTAAAGAAGACTAAGAGAAAAAGATGTTTTATATGACACATTCTACCAGTGTTCCAAGTTTCAAAGTGTTTCGTTAATGAAAAATGTGGCCTCCGTTTTAAAACAGATCCGCATCGTTTAATACACATGAATAAACAGAGTGTAACAATCTTCGGAATGAATACAACAATGATAAAAACAAAGCGCTCCCTCAACGTGCAGAATTTAAGAATTCATGTTATCTCAGTTACATAAATATTAAAGTTTATAAGGGATTTTTCAAAAAATCGAAGATAGACATCTTATTTATCATAAAAGGTACGTTCAGCTTTCCGTATCTCGTTTGACAATTAATTGTACAGATATTGATGCAGAAGTGAACATCGTTTATAAAATGGCCTAACAAAGATTATGGTAGCAGACAGAACTCAAGGTATTATTTCTTTACATTTAGTAATAACAAATTTCTACTGCAATTTCTCTTACAGAAGTAACTAAGATTCAGTTAAAACTACAATGTAAATATTTAAAAAGATGTAAGTTAAAAAAAAAAAAAAACCCCAGAAAAAAACGAAGGTTCGAAAACGTAATCATCATAACGTAATATTTGACAGAAGTACTTGCAAGATAGATTAATGTAACCATAGTATTACAGAATAATTTACAAAATTTACATATAAGATTGTGAGAAATTTCAAAGGCATCATCAACGAATTTCATCAAAAATTAAAGCTACCTACATTACTGAGAACAATATCGAATATGTCATTACCTTCGTTATCATGGATATTCTCATATTCCAAATTACTGCTAACATACACACAAGAAAGTATAGTAACAGCTGCTTCTCGAGAGTATGATTACTAACTTTCAGTGCAATTAAAATATATCAACCTCATTACCATGTTACTGATGATGATGATGACTTTGATTCCTATAATTTGTTACAGAAGCAACAATTGACGAGTATTACTAGGGCAGTTTACAATCTCCAGTACACCATACTCTCTCGTGATTCTTTAGGAATTTAATAATAATAATAATAATAATAATTATAATAATAATAATAATAATAATAATGATGATGATGATGATGATGATAATGATGATGATGATGATGATGGTGATGATAATGATGATGATGATGACAATGATGATGAGTAATGCATCAATAACAATGACAATATCATAAATTTGAAGTAATGGTTATAAAACGAAAGCTTATAAGATTTCGACATCGCGATGTAGTTATTAATCACAATTATATAGATTTGACAAACGGAGCGTAAATTAGTGGAGTCAATACATTGTATGAGTGATCAAACTCAGTTGTAATCTGACCTTCGGTTTTCATTCGAAATTTTTAATTAATACGAGTGCACGCCTTCAAATGCATTTGTCTGCGCTGTCTATTGTACTCTACAAGTACCATTGATGAGGAATAAGAGAGCTTAGAGATTTTAATAACAGACAGGTAGTGAGGAAGGGAAAAAATAGAGTGAGCGACTCGATTCTAATTTTCAAGACTGACCTCGTGCCACGTATATAGAAATATATGCACCTACTCACTCACACACACACACGCACGCACACACACAATAATATTCATGCGCGTACACGTGTGTGTGTGTATACATAAACGTATACAAACATACATGCGTATATATTTGTATAAACATATATAAGTTTATGTATATACATATTACACGCACACACGCACACACACAATAATATTCATGCGCGTACACGTGTGTGTGTGTATACATAAACGTATACAAACATACATGC
>NC_068983.1:153938712-153939701 GCF_001194135.2 Octopus bimaculoides | reverse complement strand
GTGATCTTGTGTACGTGTCCTGCTACGTGTATATATATATATATATATATATATACACACATAGTATCACACGTACACAAGATCACAGCAGCGTCTACACACGCAGTCTTCTTCTGTATGGAGGAGGAGAGCAAACCTGTGTGAAAGAATCTATCCCACACAACCCTATACCTCATGGAAATTTCTGTCCATCAAATAACTGCGCAGAATTCGGTGAGGCGTTAATTTGTGATTTGACCTTATACGATCTATGCTTAAAATTAACCTATCGACAAATATAAATGTTTCTCGTCTAATAAGTCTGTTGTTTGCCTCACTGAATAAAGACTTTGTTAGCTTGGTCGGGAGCATTCATTTGTTTCTGCTTGTCTTTTTTTTTTTTGTTCTCTCTGTTTTCGTTTGATTCGTCATATAACTTTCACTGACGCCTCAGTTTCAAATATAATCGTTGGGGAAAATTAAAAAGTTGGAATAAATGATTAGAAAGCAAGTTAAGCGACTTATGAGCAATAAATTAAATAATTCATGTACTGAAATGTCATCCTCGTTTCAATTTTCGATACAAGCGTTTTCGCTAAATTTACAACACTATAGTCTTTAACCAAGTGCATGAGTACCGTATATAATAGTTTACTGTTTTTGCTGTATCAGATGTAGACACATTACACAGTTGCTTTTCTTTCACTTAATAAATGAAGGTCAGGAGATCTTGTTTATAGTGGAATATTTCTAAGAATGCACTCACAAGTTAGAAGCTTTTTAATGCTTTGTTTTCTTATTTTCATACATACGCACACATACACACTCACATACGCACACCCACGCATATAAATGTGTATATAAATTCATATATATCATATACATACATGCATTTATATATACATGTATGTACATCATGTACATACATTTATACATCTAGCACTGCATATACATATATATTTAAGCATACACACACTTACACACGTATATATATATATATATATATATAT
>NC_068983.1:153932365-153938219 GCF_001194135.2 Octopus bimaculoides | reverse complement strand
TATATATGGTGACTTCACAATCGTGGAGATTGTGTCCCGTCACCGGGATTCTCTCCCATAATTCTGCCGGTTATATGAAGCTGATGAACACCAGTAAATCCCTGGCTGGAAATGAGTACTATTGGAAGACCATAAGTGTGGCAGCAGAACTCGACTCCTTGCGATATCTCCGGAAAGTCTCAGAAGTGGTTGTCGGAGAATTTCTGCGACTTCAGCAGCACAATTTCTGGTCACCTAATTCCCCAGATTTTAACCGTACTGTTTGCTTTATGTGGGTTTATGTTGAGAAAATCACCAACCGCTTTGCTTGCAAGATGAAGACCGGGTTGGTGGCCAAAATGAAGTAGGTGTTCGAGGATTTTCCTAGGGACACAGTGAGGAGCGCGTTCGCTACGGTCATTAGTCGTCTTGCGACTGCAGCGGAACCTCGTATCGTCTAATTTAACCCAATTGTTATAATCTAGTACATGTATTTAGATGTTTGAAAAGCTGCCAACATTTTTGGATGGGATTTTGTGCTTTATTTCCCTTTTAAGCAAACTGTCAAATTTACCGAAAAGATTCTGCTTATATATCATTATTATTTGTATTTTTTTTACTTCCTTCAGTAAGTGCACTGCTGCCATCGCAAATTTCGACGAATAAGTCGCGATCAGAGCTTATAGTTTCATTCTCTTTTCGGAACTGCTAATTCACATGGACGTAAACAGACTAGCACCGGTTGTCAATTGGTGATGGTGCAAAACGAACAGAAGACAAACACAAAGATAACCATATAAACATATACACGCACACCTTAAGACACACCATAGATACCTGTGTACATGACAAAGTTCTTTCGGTTTCTCTCTATCAAGTTTACTCGCAAGACACTACTGGACCTGTGATTACAGTACTATTAGACATTTGTCCAATTTGCCAAACAATAGATCTAAATCCAAGACCACATAAAGGGTTGAAGCAAATTGTTACCCTCGAAGTCACGTCTTCGCCTATTAAAATATGATACGCTTCTCCAATCTACGTAGTGTCCTTGCGCAAAACTCTGTATCGTTCCAATTTTATGTATTATACAAAAATAGATCCTTATAAAATAGAGAGTCTAAATAAAAGGCTGCACGCTTTAAAAGAATCGAACAAGTGAAATTATTGACGTTATTAACGTGTTAAGAAGAGCCTTTGTAATACCAAAACAAAATAGGAAAACAAAGAACTACATGTCAGGTAAATATGGCTCAAATAATTGTGCAGTTAAAGCACTGCGTAGCAGCATTTTAAAGTGTTAGGCGTAACGTGTATGTATGTGAGTGTGTCACCCATCACTGACAAATCTCACGCACTAAATCTAATCGGGTCTTAAGTCTCTGGCGTTTCTTTGCAGCTAAATAAATAAATGTGTGTATATATGTATACGCTTTAAAAAGTTGCTACGCAGTGCCTTAACTGCATAGTTATTTGAGCCTTATTTACCTGACATGTACTTCTTTGTTTTGGTATTGCCTAGACTCTTATTAATTAATACGTCAATAACATCAATAGTTTCACTTGTTTGATTTTTTTTTACGTGAGCAGCCTTCTATTTAGACTATTTTATATGCATGATTTTTTGTATAATACATCAAAACAATTAGTTGTTTCTGTTTTCAATTCTCAAATTGAATTTACAAGTCTTAATATTAGGACAGTTACTTCATAGTTCTTAATTCTGTGTAGTAATCCGTTCACAATTATTTTATAATTTGCATATTATTGTAGATAGTCGGCCGTTATCAGACAATCATTCAGGCTTATAATACAGCATGACTGTAGCTTGCCTTCAATTGCTGTGTATACGCATGCTTACACGCGCACCCGCACGCACCCTCCACAAATGTATGCATATATCTTCACTAATCACATGCGACTATGAACTGTTAGCCTGTACCATGAATTCAGTAATTGTTTTAGGTGCTCTATACAGTTGCAGGACAATACATCACACATTCTTGGCATTCCTATATTTTTCACACTAGGGACGAAACAGGATGGGGACAACTGGAAACGAAGATGGCTGTGCAGACACTGAGCCGTTACTCATTTCAGTCGACTAGAGCGTAGCAACGGGAAATGAACTGTCTCAATTCTTGAAGGAACTCGCTGCCCCCTTTCAAGAATTTGAATCCATGACGTTACGTCAAATCTTTAGGCGGCGAACGGATGGATAAATACGTTATAGAGTTACGTAGATCGCCTTGGGTTATTTCTTCCTATTCACAGTACATTTAATTCTAACCCTGTAGGATTACCATTTTGCAGTTCATATTTTCGGAGGCGTTAAAATATCTACAATCCAAGACAGAAAATTTATGAATTATTACCATGTCCGACTGCCTTGAGGTAATCTGTTTTAGTTCAGTTCTTTCTGATGTCAAAAATGGTGAGATATTTGTCAGGATTTTCACCGACGTATTGTATTAGAAATTCGGAAAAGCCAATGAATCTATACACCTCACTTTACCTCTTCACAACATCCACATATTCTGCATTTACCTTTTGAACCTTTATGAATTATATTAATTTTAGAGTGTGTGGTTGAAATTCTTTGATCCTCTGCCGCAAAATTATTTCACTCATAATTTGAATCTCCTGCATCTCAGCAATTTTTGAAGTTTTCTTCGAATAGTTCTGGATCTGTCATGTAGAGTAGCTTTGCTAAACTCTATGAGTGTTTATTGTCCCATTTTCAGCTTAGCCATTTATTTTTAGCAGAAGACTTTTATCGCACCCTCCCTTTCATGTGTTGCATTTATTGATCACAAAATACTTTTCTTTTGTGAACCTATTGTAGCTCTCTGTATTGCATTTCAAATATTCTTTTTGACAATTTTGCAATAGTTGTTTTATGGCTATGAGTTTATTTGCAGCTGGCACTCTCTGTATTCGAAGTAACTATAATCTCTCTGACTAGGTTTTACAATATTACCTTCTAAATGTATTCATTGTTTTCTGTCTAGTCTCCTAATATATTTAGCGTTCAGTTGAGAATAACATAATTATAAGTTGTTACTGAAACCGCTAAAATATTCATACCGATTACCTTATATTTGGCATTAATCCCTTTTTTAAGTATTAATATAAAATGTCTACACAATGACCCTCCGCAACTCTTTCATTTGAATGCATTATATTCTGGTCAGTCATTAATTTATAAATATTCGTCAGATTGTGAATGCTCTAATAACTTTTTATGTGCGTTTCTTTATCTAATAACAGATTAGTTGTTTTCCCCATTTATTCTCCTCTGTTCTAGCTTACCTTGGAGCATTTTGTTCAACAGTATTTCATGTTATTACACTGATGAATTTGTACAATATACGCAAACTTGCTTCCTTCAAGTTGTTATTCATCTGCAGTAGCAAGCCATTACCCGGCTCGACGGGCCTCCAAACACCATGCCTAAAGCGGATTTTTCTTCACTTCCTTGATCCAATCATTGAAATATTTTTATTCATTCAAGCTATACACAAAGAATAGTCGTTGGTCTCCATACACGTTTATAATAGTCCTGGCTGTTTGATGAAGTCATTAACACTAATATAAGAGCATAATAAATCTCTTCAAGTATGTATGGGTTTTGTTGATAATTTCTCCTATTCTTCATGTCTACAAAACAATATTTTTAATGATGTACCATCTGGACATTGGTTCTAACTAATAGCTAATGTTTCCGGAATCCACTGATTTGAAGATAGCAAAGAAAAATGTCGTCTGATATTAAAACCACTCTTTGCTCACGCCTAGCTGAACTATTAAATATTATCATTCTGTAGATCAGTAATGGATATTTACAAGTTTGTCGTAGTCTGCACAATATCTCTATTCCTCAGAGCGTTGAACTCTGTATTGTATGAAGGCACAAGGACTAAATGCTGGTAGTTTAGTGATATTTGGTGATTCATTAGCTTTAGAGTTTAAAATTGTTTCTGTTAAATATTTTTGCCTGCTCTCCGTATGTACTTCATACATATTTCAGGCAAAAGGTTGCCGCATTAATACTTCCAAGTCAGATCTGGGTGTTTGTTAAGTCTATCTCCAAAGCTATTAGTCTCAATGTTCTTCCTTGCACTGTCATTTAAATAATAACTTTGTTTTGAAAATTTTTCTCGTAAGAGAACACTTTTGCTCTCTCTCTCTCTCTCTCTCTCTCTCTCTCTCTCTCTCTCTTTCTCTATTTATCTATCTATCTATGGTTTTCCTTTTTCTCACATCGTTTCTTTATTTCATGAGCGACCTTCGCTTTAATCGTGTTTTTTTTCTTTATTTGGTTATTCTTTTTGTTTACGCTAGTCTACCTATTTTTTCTTAAAGGTTTGCACACAGATGGAGCCAACTTCACTTCATGACTACCGTGGATACATCATAGTTTATTAGATTTACGTTATTAATGTTCACGTTGCGTTTCAGTAAGTATATACTTTTGTATATTTCATTGTTGCTGGTATTTTACTCTGAATCTTATATTTGAGACATGATGCTGCCGGTTCAAATGTAAAGAAATTCATCAATTGTATTAATATTAGAGCCGGATACAAATGAACTGACCCTGCACGAAAAGCAACAAAATAATTATGCAAGAATTAGTCTGTGTTAGTGTGTATCACTGATTTGTGGGTTCATGTGAAACAGATGTTAAACATGAAACTGACTTTCAATTGGGTTTATTGTGAAGCGATCCACCACTTTCTTATGACAGGGGAAATTGAGTAGTCTCCCCTGCCTGTTAACTATTATAAAAGAAATTCTACGTTGAACGTCGTCGAGAGGTTTCAGAACAAATCTTTTCTTCTCAAGCCATTTAAATTATTCATGGAAAACTTTAAAAAGTGATGTAGAAATCAATCTGGAAATGCTGCGCTCCATTGAATTTTAGGAAATGCAGCTGAGTATTCTGAAAATGTATTTATTTTACTGGAATATGTATTGGTGAGAGAACTGCAAGAAGATACTTGGAAATAGTACGCAGGGATAATGCAGAGTAGATTTCAGAATAAAGTGGAGTACCTACATGATGGAATCTTATTTATGGTGTGTAATCTTAATATTTTTAAAATTCTACATTATTGTTCTTTATCGCAGTGTAAAATTTTACATTCTCTGTCTTCAAATTTATCAATTTGTCCTTCATTTTTGTAATGTAGTAGGATTTCTAACCCATAATGCAAATAATTGATTTAAAAAATATTTTCATAGCGTATTACCATTCATATTTTTGTTAAATATTTTCTATATTATGCACTAAAATTATTCCACATACTTTGCGATGAAGCTTCACTCTTGGGAAAAGCGATGACCACAATTAGAAATGTGATACTGTGTGGAGTTCCTTTGTGTGGCGGCTGAAGGGCGAAGGGTCTTTACAAGTGATCTTAGAAAAACTGGGCCCTTATATCAACGAGAGCAAACATTACCAGCTGTGCATAACCGAATGGGAGAGAGAATATTTAATTATTTCCTCGAGCCGGAGAACATCTTAAATTCCATGACAGAAGTCTTTTGGACACTGCTTACATTTCTGACGATTCCTACTGAAATCCTGGGACCCGAAAGCTGGCAGAGTCGATTCTGGATAGTGTTCTAAGAGAGACAATCCTTTGCACTTGACTTTTCTTCTTTGTGTGTTCCTTTTTTCCCTCCATTTTGAAGAGAGGTTATAGGCCACTGGCCATTAGGGTCTGACGAGACGTATGTAAAGTTAACCGGTTTACGGACGCGAAGCCCTGGGTAACCCAATGAACTGGCCATAACACACACACTCTCTTCATATATATATATATATATATATATATATATGGATGGTTATACCGCAGGAATTCGT
>NC_068983.1:153928627-153931697 GCF_001194135.2 Octopus bimaculoides | reverse complement strand
TATATATATATATATATATATATATATATATATATATATATGTGTGTGTGTGTATATATTTATATTTATATATACACAGACGCAAACACTCACGCGCAAATATAACACGCTCACACATATACACCAATACACGTGTGTGAGTGCTTGTGTGTGTAACAGTCTGCGTTTGTATGGACGAAGAATATAGAAAGATATATGAATACATGTGTGCGTGTGCGTGCACGCGCCTGTACATATGTGCGATTGTGTATTTGTTTACACCCAAGAAATCCACGAACTCAAACTTTAATTACATCGAATGAAAGTTTGTCAGCTGTTGGTCGTCGATGCTTTTGTCTGACCAATGTCCCCACGATTATCTCATGGCTCAACAATTTCCATAGTTGATATTGTGCTCATGGCGCAATAACTTTCATTGATAGGAAGACGTGTTGCAAGTAATGTTGTGAGTGTCTTTTACCGATATGTCTGGCCTGCAGCTGTCTCTTATCTACCTTCAAATTTCACAGGGCCAGACGCAACATAATATTCTGAAACAAATTTAAGAGACGTCGACCTCAATCGTATTCCTCGCCGTTGTGCGATATCATCATCAGTAACATTACATTCACCATCTCCATCATCCTCGTAGTCTTCGTCGTTGTCGTTATCGTCATCGTCATCATCATCTTCATCATCATCATTGTCGTTGACGTCGCTGCCATCGTCGTCATAATCACCGAACACCACCCCGCTGCTGCTACCGCCACCAACACGGCCATCATTATTATCAGCATCTTCACTTGCAACAATAGTCGTAACGTATTCATTCTGGCTGACGTAATTGCCATCATCGTCATCATCAGCATTTTATCACAATCATCGTCATCACTGTCATATCACAGTTATTAGAAGCACCACCATAATCAACAGCACCGTCGTCCATTGTGTCACAAAGTTGTATATCACAATCAACAATAGCAGCTGCTTCATTATCATTTTTCTCATTATTATCATGACTGCATTTCTTTTCTCGCTATTCCCGTCTTTCTCTTCTACCACCATCTCTTCATTATTTTCACCATAATAACAGCTGAACCAGATGTAAGATACATATCAAGCAAAATGATCAACGATAACAGCGTGAATATCATTAAGTTAATGTGCAAATTCAAAGTCACATTCATCAGCAGCAATATGACAATCGTTCACCTGCAGTTATAATAAGTACACAGCCAGAAAGAATAAACAATCTGACGCACATAAAGTTTAAAGACACCTAAAACGAATGTGGGAACAATATAAAATTGAAGGAAGCTTTTATTGTCTGTAGCAATAAATAAAGCCCGGTAGATATTAGATTAGAATGTAGACAAAATAAAAAAAAACTAAGGAGGATGATTGTATTTGAATATTAATTTGTCAGGCCCAGCGTATATCGAATTTAAAAAATGTTTCCGGGCTGAGGTACCTACAGAAATATGTGTCACGAGGCTAACAATTATGTTTTGCTTGTTGCTGATAAAAAGAACCATTCTTAAAATTTGAAAGGTAAAATAAAAATAATCACTAGCCCAGAATAACAAAATTTCAGCGAGGAATCAAAGCCATGACATGTATTTTCGAACAACAAGCTTGTTCTGTAGTGAGTGATAATTTCGTGGTCCGACTTAAGTGATGTCCTAAACGAAATTAATATACTCTGACCCGAGGAATGTGCAAGAAGGGATGGCAATCACTTCAAACACGGACGAACCAATGCCAATATATAACGATCAACATCACCAGCTGCGCCATCAGAAACAGAGGCATTGCTTGAAGTGCTAATAATCCGCGTGAGTGTGCTTATGTTGGATATATATATATATGTTGGATTAATGTTTGCAAGTCATTTTTGGCTACATTTTATTTACACTGCACTACCTTAAGCTGCCTCATGACATTCTCCTATGTCTGGCCGATTAGCTTGGATGGTTCTGACGGCGTTGAGTGGAAAATACCGGAGGATAGTGACATTTTTACCTTTAACGAATGGCTCTGCATGATGTTCATACCAGTAAGCAGGAGTCTTGAATTTGTAGTGTTTACAGAAATTCGAATATAAATACTGACCCACCCTATCGTGGCGATTTCTTTGTTCGTTTGGTGTCAGCACAAGACATCCCGAGACAATATACTCTATTGTTTCGTCAAACGTAACGCAGAATCTGCATTTAGAGACAGAATTGTTTTGAAGAACGTCAGTCTGGTAGTTTTTGGTGGTCTTGTGCCGCTAATATGAAACCTTTAGTCGCTGCTGTAAGTCCCGAGCCTCTCAGCCACTGATAGGTTGTTGCTTCATCAGTCTTCATCAGCATTTCGGCTTCGAGGTAAATATTGTCCATGCGTTATTATTATTATTATTATTATTATTATTATTATTATTATTATTATTATTATTATTATTATTATTATTATTATTATGTGATTAAAATTCTCAGCTTATTTTCCTAGGCATGATGAAAAGTATCTGCTATCCACAGCCAGCAGTCAAAGATGACACTTTGTTTACTGGTCATGCTTCAAGAACTCTGCTAATCATTCTGGCAGTTCCAAGCAATGCTGATTTTCGTAAGTGGTTTATCTTTACATTTACACCAAACTTTTTGAGTAATGTTGTTAGTTGAGTGCTGATAGTTCCAAGTGCACCAGTTGCAATTGGGATCACGTCTACTCTCCTCATTGACCACGATCGTCGTATTTCCCACTTCAAATCCTCGTAGTTTTTCAGTTTTCTTCCTTATCTTTGATCCTGTTCTTACTGGGACATGTTATGTCGATTATCATGCATATTTTTTCTTATAGTTTTCACAACAATGTCAGGTCACTGATGTCTGGTCAGGTGATCGCACTGAATCATTACATCCCGCAAGATTTTGCAATTTTAATTCTCGCTGATTCCTTGCGAGGTTTGCTCCCACCACGTCTTTGCTTTTTGTAGGCCGTGATTTCCACAGTGCTCCCAATGGATCATACTTGTCGCATTGTTATCTTTTGTTTTTAATATCCTCTTTTGTATTCGCGTTGTGCCAATTCCAGGCATTCGCTAACG
>NC_068983.1:153927639-153928432 GCF_001194135.2 Octopus bimaculoides | reverse complement strand
TTTAATATCCTCTTTTGTATTCGCGTTGTGCCAATTCCAGGCATTCGCTAACGATGTGCCGTACCGTTTCACCCCTCTCACCACCCATCATTCTGTATTTGTTGCTGTTAGTGTTGTCGATTCTACACTTCACATATTTATGTACTGTACATATAAGCGCTTTTGTCTCTATTTTCAGGTCACTCCACTTCATTCATGGCCACCGGTGTTCTGTATCTGTCTTGGCGTTCGTATCTCTTGCAAACTGACCGTACATTATCTTCTCCTCCAATACTGTTTCTGCTTCTGGCGCGGGGTGTTCTTTTCCTGTTTAAGTTTTTCTTTCTTTACGAAGTTATCAACTTTGATGACACCGAACTTCTTTACATTTTTCGACAATGGTTCTACGGTATCTTTTATATATCATACTAAGCTGTGCTTCTCTTCTTCGTTACCATCCTGGCAACTGATCAAACCTCTTCCACCTTTTCTTCTGGACAAGTTCAGCCTTTCGCTGTCACTCTTATGTTGAAAGTTTCCGTGCACTGTCAATATTTTTCTTGTCTTCGTATCCCTGTTCATCAGTTCTTTCTATTGCCAGTTTATGATTCCAGCTCCATACCGAAGTGATATTATCGCCAATGTATCACCTGCCTGGATTTTATTCTATCCGGTTAATTCTGAATGCAACACAAACTTAGTCTTCTGAAATAATCCATCCGTAGTTAGTCCTTCAATTGTCCATCATTTCGTTGAACTTAACTATTCCAAGCTATTTGAAGTCATCCTTTTCAATTTGTTTAAACAGTTCTCT
>NC_068983.1:153924878-153927464 GCF_001194135.2 Octopus bimaculoides | reverse complement strand
CCACCACCACCACCACCACCACGATTACCACAAACATTCATAAAATGGCAACGGTTGACAATCTTTTTAAAAGTAGAATGTGGAACAATTTCGCACAAGCTCATCGGAAAAGGTAAAGAAGTCGAGATAAAACATACTATTGAGTGACGTTCAGCTGCATTTTACAAAGTACGGCAGAACAATCTTCCTTAACAAGACACCAGAAGAAGTGCAACAAGACATGAAGCCAAAGAAAATGTCATAGCAACCCTCAAAAGTAAGGAATTATGACTAATTCCGATATACCTCGGTTGGAGGATTGTCAAAATAAAGGTGCCACCGGAAGTGGATATCTCTCTACTAGCGATAGCCGTATTATACGCTATTGAAAACAATACCAAAAATATCTGCAAGTTCATACAATGGGAAAGGAGAATTGGTCAGGCACGGGCATAGAATTGCAGTTTGAGATCGATCTGATAACTATCGAAGTTATTCCTAATCTGATAAACCTCCCTTATTTCTTTATTGCCCACAAGGGGCTAAACATAGAGGGGACAAACAAGGACAGACAAAGGGATTAAGTCGGTTACATCGACCCCAGTGCGTAACTGGTACTAAATTTATCGACCCCGAAAGGATGAACGGCAAAGTCGACCTCGGTAGAATTTGAACTCAGAACGTAGCGGCGGACGAAATACCGCTAAGCATTTTGCCCGGCGTGCTAACGGTTCTGCCAGCTCGCCGCCTTAAACCTCCCTAATTGAAGAAAGTAGAAGCAACAAAATTGAGATCCGCGTTTATAACGAAGCCATTTAAAGCTTTTGTGCCGCATGCAAAGAAGACAAAAAGGTAGCGCTGTTACAGACACTTCTAACGCAACAAAAACAACTGCAGTATCACCAGCAAAAATAAAACCGACATCGTCAATGTCAAGAACAGCGGTATTCAAAGCTGAAAAAGAAAGTGCTGTAGGAGAGATCCATTCAACAATTTCAGCAGCCATAACGCGTACCACACCTCAGAGAGACAATAACAACACTTAGACTTACGCAACAGACAGAAATCTCACTCCCACCAGTCGACCTGACCAACGACTTAGAAGTGCGTGACGGTGCAAACATTCAACGCTTTAGTCCCACCGAATTTTCCGATCGCGAAAATCCGTCTAGCGAGGTAAACTAGCTTGGAAACCCAGCAAAGAGTATTCTGCTGAAAGAAAGGAGGAAACAAAAAAAATAAAAAGTGCGGTACAAGACTAAAAACAAAGAGATTAGAAGAGGAGACACAGACACCAACAAACCATCAGACATCCATCCACCCTACAACAGCGCAACTACAAACATCTCTAACGTTACGAATACTAACAATGTCACAAACACCTCAACAAACGAAAACACATAGAAATCCAGGTCAGCAACATGAACAGCACCCACAAAACATCCTTAATTACACGGCCATAGGCACAAGCAAAAACATGTCAATAAAATCATTAAAAATTCACAGACGTCACTCAGAATGAATACATCCTCTATTCACCCTCATTCACGTAAAAATTATAAAATCAACGCAAGAAATAACAAACTGGAAACAAAATATCCCGAAGGGATATGGGTTTTCCATGGGTCTATTAAAAAAGGGACATACAAAGAATTTGTAGAGACACCCATATATAGCCAGGACAGAACATCGTACTCTCCATAAAAATAGGGTAACTGATTCATTTTATTCTACTTCTCACTAACAAACACGGCCTTGCTCAGAATAGGCAGTATAAATGCCTTGGAAAACAGCTATATACAGCTACTTAGTGACCTCAGGTTACTTTGTTTAGATGTATTGGTTATCAGTGATAGCACATTCTCCGACCGACGAATTTCCATACACACCTTCGGTAGATACGAGGTTTACTTATCGACCGCGAGTGGGGCGAAGCTGCGGTTTTTTTCCGGAGAGAGGTCTGGAACTGAAAAATCTTTCATTGTTTCTGCACTTCACCTTTCCTCCAGCCCACACTTCCAGTTCCATGTTTGATAACAGGCACTGCTTTAAACTTATCGATTTAATAACATTTCTTCAATTTAACCTTGTTTGTCATATTTGCCTCGCTCCCCTTGTATACTCCCTACATGTAATTTTATTCTATTATTTTCATTATTCTTATTAATATCATTACCATCATTATTAATTGCACGAGTTGGTGGCATTTATTTCAAAATTGGAACAGTTGATATGACATGCAATAAACTTTACTAAAGCTATCAGCCTAGACACAATTACATTCACATGTATGTATGTATGTGTACGTATGTATATATGTACGTACGTACGTATGTATGTATGTATGTATGTATGTATGTATGTATGTATGTATGTATGTAT
Organism: Octopus bimaculoides; assembly: GCF_001194135.2. Taxonomy (NCBI): domain Eukaryota; kingdom Metazoa; phylum Mollusca; class Cephalopoda; order Octopoda; family Octopodidae; genus Octopus; species Octopus bimaculoides. The sequence continues at coordinate 153,925,103 of NC_068983.1, read as the reverse complement.
GTATGTATGTAGCTATATTTGTATGTATGTATTTAGGTATACATCTGTTAATATATACTCCATATAAACGTTAAAGAGAATTATTTTTATAGATTCATATTGGAAACACATAACGGATATAATTTTATATTTGCATAATGTATGTGTTATATGTTATATGTATATATGTGTATATGTATAAATGTATAATATGTATGTTTAATATTTATATATATATATATATAT
>NC_068983.1:153922276-153924758 GCF_001194135.2 Octopus bimaculoides | reverse complement strand
TATGTATGTATGTATGTATGTTTCATATCATAATACATGCATACATATATACATATAGACAGACAGGCAGATATGAAAGTATGTATAACTTACATTACCATATGATCTTGAATAGTTAATGTATTTAATGAGAAAATATAGCAGTTATATTTTTGCATTTATATTGATGTATGCATTTATGTATATTTTCCTTACTTATATACATACACACACACACTTAAAACCATATATATATATATATATATATACACTTGTGTATGGAAATTGTTTGCGTGTGTCTGCAAATGAACATGGTAGCAAAGTTAATTAACTGACATATCTCCTGCTTTCGTATTAAGATGTCACAAACTTTTACAATTAAATAACGAGAAACGATACTACAACTACTACTACTACTACTACAACTACAACTAATACTACTACAACTACTACTACTACTGCTGCTGCTGCTGTTGCTGCTGATGATGATGATACAATTGAAGCTACCACTACTACTACTACTACTACTACTACTACTACTAGTACTACTACTACTGCTACTACTACTACTACTACTACTACTACTACTACTACTACTACTAATAATAATAATAATAATAAATGCAGCATCCATAAGTATTGTATTAACTATAATAATACTTATATTGAAATTAATTTTCATTTTCATTAAGAATGTCATGCCAATCATTGTAAATTTCATTATTATTTTTATTATTATTATTATTATTATTATTATTATTATTATTATTATTATTTTTATTATTAATATTATTATTAATATTATTATTATTATTATTGGGTGAGAGAACAGACCGTGCTATCAAACTGAAACTGGGGTAAAATATATGAAGCCCCGTATGCCTATCATGACTATCCGTCAGATAAGGGTACACGAAATACATGCATGAGAACCATATGTGTGCGACGTGGTGATCGCATATCAAGATAGACAGCGTTTGAACTCGTAAGTGGGGCTCAGTTAGAAGTTTCTTCGGGTCAACTAGCCAATCCCACTCAAAAGGCCCCTGACTGAGGGTTGTTAAACGTTATTGAACGAAACACCCATGTTTCCAGTTGTGAAAATATCCAAACCCCAAAGAATTCCTCTCAACACATGACTATGATGCTCCCCAACTACTATTGCTCGTGATCAGAGATGCACATATCGTCAGCCACTAAGGGTCATGCTCAACTGGTTAAAATTAAGCAACTGTCAAGCAAATCTGTGGTATTCAGCAGAATATTTGCTGTAGCCAATCCTTTATACTAAGACAAAACAATGTAGATGATAACAATTCTGTTTAGTTAAGTTCAGAAGCCACGAGAGCCATTATTGTTACTGCATCAGGGCATTTGTTGTTGTCGTAGTTATTATTATTATTATTATTATTATTATTATTATTATTATTATTATTATTATTATTATTATTGTTCAGTAGTTTTATTTTTATAACGTGCATTCACTTCACTACCGAGCGCAGCTCTGTGCGCCTTGGGTATGTGCTGTGGGCTGCTGTGGTGCTCTTATGTTTACTGTATTGAAAGTGTTTTGCGTAGAATGTGTGCAGTACCCAGTAGTGCAATTTTCTGTATGTTATATATATTTGTAAGTCCTGGTGTTTTTGTTATGTATTTGTCTGAATATTTTTTTTTATTATACCTAAGGCACCTACTATGATAGGAATTGTTTCTGTTTTTAGATTCCACATTCGAGTTATCTCTATTTCCAGGTCTTTGTATTTTGAAAGTTTTCCCATTTCTTTTAGAGAAACGTTGTCATCTGCTGGTATTGATACATCAATTAGAAATATTATTATTATTATTATTATTATTATTATTATTATTATTATTATTATTATTATTATTATTATTATTATTATTATTATCATCAGCATTTGCAGCTAACATTTCCAGATATGGTAAATTTTTGCTGCAGTACTTCTCGATAACTTCGAAAGCGTAGCTGAATGAAGTAATCTTGATTCTGAACGGTTCTCCATTTACTGGGTTTCTTTTCTCTTCAGATACATCTCCTAGATAATAAACAATAAATATATAAATACAACCACTAAGTAAACATTTACAAAATAAATTAATTTCTCAAATAAACAAACGGCGCAGAATGAGAAAATTTCACTTAGAAAGAAAAATTGTGCACAGTTGATATAATGTTTGACAAAAATAACAGTATACACATAAAGTGTTAAATGAAACCCTATCATTTGAAGACGTCTTCCGGACAGCAAACAAAAAAAGAAAAAACAAGACATAATTGAGTATATTGAAGTAACAATAAAATCTTCGTTGCATTTTGTTCGGAAGACAAACTCCAGGCTACCTTTCTTGGATCTCTCACCTCATTTCCTCCATTCCTCTACCTGGACTTTTACTTGTATATCTGCCGAATGATGCTGCTCAAAACGTCATATTTTGTACGCTTAATTTGCAGGTATATATATATATATATATGTGTGTGTGTGTG
>NC_068983.1:153903122-153922137 GCF_001194135.2 Octopus bimaculoides | reverse complement strand
AACCAAACCCAGGAGGATACAGGTAATACCGAGTAAGTGCTGTATACCGATTAGTTTGCCCCAATCGTTGTATGAACAGGATTGGGTATTATAAGTCGTGTATTAGCGTGTGTATATGTAAATATATAAAAACAAAAAGATAAAGAGAGCAAAGGTAAGGTTGAAGAATTTTATGGATAGAGTCTTACAGCTGTTTCTGGGAAGATCCAGTACTTCCCTTCATCGGAGACAGAAAACATAAAGTAATCTATTATTATATCTATTATTACTTCATACTAAAAATATCCGCCTATGGATATGATAATAGATTACTTTATTTGTTCTGTCTCCGATGAAGGGAAGTACTGGATCTTCCCAGAAACAGCTGTAAGACTCTATCCATAACATTCTTCAACCTTACCTTTGCTCTCTTTATCTTTTTGTTTTTATATATTTACATATATATATATATATATATATAGATAGATATATTCACTTTTGCACACATGCATACACACACACACATACACAAACTCATGCGCACACATACACACATACACACACGCACTCACACGCACAAACACACACATGTTTCAAAATTTATGGCGAGACTATAAGAGAAAGTTGCGTATGAAAGATTGGAATCCAGTAATTTGAAACTCAGTTTTATAATTACCCTCTTACATGTCTGCGATATATTGCTAGTAAGAATTTCTATTCTTTTTTGTTTTCTTACTTTAACCCCAGTTTATGGTCTGTTGTGATACATTTTGTTTGAAGTTATGAGTCTTTTAATTATGGGTTCGTCTGTTCTGTACCGGCATGCATCTAATACATTTAATGTTCTATTTAGAGTAATATTTGATGAATTTGTTGAATTGTATTTTTTTGTCTATATACATCTGCAGTTTGGTATAAATGTATTGCAATATCTATTGACAATAACTGTTTTTTTTTTATTCTGTACATTTCTTTCTCTATAAATGGAGTGCTTCAGTATTCTAAGGCTGTCGATATTTGGCACTATGTTGTTCTCTATGTCATCTTTTAATATTTCAGCTTCTTTTCTTGTGTCTACTACAACGACTATATCCTCTACCTACGTAGAGTAAATTTCTATCTCCGTTTAATTATTGTTTTCATTTCTTGTAGCTTGGTAGAATGCTACGAATATGGATCGTAGGTAAAATGTCTTTGGTACTCCAGACTTTGGTTAACAATACTTGACTTGTAGGCACATAAACAATTAAAAAAAATAGTAGTTTAAAATAATTTTGTGTAAGGGATTGCTTTATGCTTATGTGTTTGTATATCCGATATAATTCGCTCGTTTCTGCTACTGGAGTTTTAAAGAATAGACTTTCTACATCTAGGATAAAAATGGGGCCCATTTCGTTTGTTTCTTTTAAAAAAACATTAAGAAATTCTTCTGGTTAGTATATACTGTTATACCCTAGTGTGTATTTTTTGATAATGTTATCTGTTTATTTATTAATTTAAATAAAGATTGATACGTTTAAGATATTTTGACTCATAGTGAGTTGTACGTGTAATTTCGCTGTACTGTGGGTACCTGATGGAATGAATTTTCCTTCAGCGCTGTACTATCTTTTTAAAAATTGGACTTTTAATTGCCTTAATTTTTCTTTTTTTATAAACGTAACTTGGTTGTCCAAATAAAATGTTGACATTTGATATTTCCAATGATTACGAGCATATTGCTCGTGCCAGTCTTGTATATTTCCCTGTATTAATTATGATCTTGCTTTTTTTTTTATTTCTCCTTTTGTAATTTTTTAGTTTGTGTATACCTAGATATATATCGGTGTTTATCATTGACCTTTACAATGCTTTAATCTTCAGATTCTCTAGCTGATAGTATTGTAAATTAATTTCAACTGTAGCAATTGAAATTGAAACTGTAGCAATTGAAATTGAAACTGTAGCAATTGAAATTGAAACTGTAGCAATTTAGGTTTAGACGGTAGCTTATATCTAGATATATCAGTGTGATATGATCTGTTGCGCTTTTTGTTGTGATAAGTAATAATTAATAGGGACGGAAACAGTATTAATAACAAAAGCAATCTTAATATTCACCTTAACGCGCGGTTTCGGCTGCTATGTCGCTATCGGATGTCTGCCACTGAAGAGCCTGGGCAGGGCGAAATCATATCATGTGGCAGATCATAAGATCTGGCACCCGTAGCGGACGATTCTTGTCTGTCACCGATAAAAATGTGAGTCATTTTATGTATCATGCATCTATATAAAAATCCCCTCAAACGATATAACACAGTATTCAATGCTCTAACACAATAACTTATCTTATGTTGACACCATACTTTACTTTATATAGTTTACTTTATATTCCTCACTCGAACACGTCGAGTGAGACGAGGTCTATATGTTCTATAAAGCTACTGTTATATTACCTAACGGACGTTTTATATTTACTGATTTGCCTATATCTTTCAGAAGCTGGATAACGAGAAAGAGATGGAGTACTTCATGTCAACTATGCAGACAAAAGGATGCAGTCTTTTGTTTTTTTTTTCTTTTGCCTGAGAGAAACACACTGTGCAAATAGTTCATCATTCCACTGTTAGCGAGCGGCTCTGATGATGCAATTCTATGACTAAATTTTTATGAATTGAATGTATCCACTATTCAGAAATATAGAGTCAAAATAGTTAAAATCACGTTTCGTCACCCTGTGTTGATTTTTGATGGATCACGTCTGAAGTTCTATATATTTGTGCGTGTATGTGTGTACGGTTGTACAATGGGAGATCTGCAAACTAGATTCACACAATATAGCGAATGGTATGCCTTATTCTATGCACTGTCACGACCAGGAAATATTCTCCTTCTTGCAATTTACCTGTTTGATGAAGTGGTACTACGCCAAGGAGCTACAGACTAACAAATTTACGTAACAGAGAAACAAATTGTCATGCTGTAAGGTGGTTTTGAGCACTTTTCCACGTTCACTACTACCACAGTTTCTCTCTCTCTCTCATTATATATATATATATATATATATATATATATATATATATATATGCAAAATATATTTATATTTATACATATGCATGTATATATACACATATGGATAGATGGATATAGATAGACAGACAAACAGATAGATAGATAGACAGACAGACAGACAGACAGACAGACAGACAGACAGACCGACAGACAGATAGATAGATAGATAGATAGATAGACATACAGACAGACAGACAGACAGACATACGGACAGACAGGCAGACAGACTGATAGATAGATAGATAGATAGATAAATAGGTAGATAGATATATATATATATAGATAGATAGATAGATAGATAGATAGATAGATAGATAGAGTGATAGATAGATAGATAGATAGATAGATAGATAGATAGATAGATAGATATTCGTACATATCCGTTAGAATGAGCTGAAACTGATTAACTCACCAAAACTTATATACTTTTTCATTTTCTATATCAGTGGAGATGCACATATACACACATATAACAGAAAAGTATATTAAGTTTTGTGTTAGCAAGTGTTTATATGAAAAATAAGTGTGTATATATATATATATACATTCTGAGAAGCATAAAACCAACACAACCTGAAATTCGCTCTGAAAAATTTGTACTGTAAAAAAAAAATATGTATATATATATATATATATACATATATATATATGTTATATATATTAAGAAACTTCAGTTAAGTGGAAGAAAGTAATTTGTTATTTCGCATTTTATTATTGCTTCACACACATTCCAGAATACAAATGTTGGTGAAGTGTTTAGTTTTTTTCTACCTCTCGTTGGAATATTTCAATTTATTTTTTATGTATTTGTTTATTTCACAACGCCTGAAATTGTTTGTGGAAAATAGTAAAAAGGAAAATATTATATCAAAAATGTAGAAAAAAATATTCTATAGTTCAGAAAAAATATAACTGTTATTGAGAGACCTCCAATTTTAGCTTATTGTTTTTATCGCATTTTTAAAAGATATTATTTGTAATATTATCTTTTTCTTTATAACTAACACCTGCAATGTGGTAACTCGTTATGTCACCTTAACTCTAATCACACAGAGTTTGAATTTGCCTTTATTGTTGAGGTGGCGTTAATATAATATTTCTGAAATACTTGAGTCAAGATGAACGACTGAACCCTTTCCAATATGAGATGGTTGTAGTATATAAATATTACTTTTCCTAGTTGCAGGAGGATTGTATTTGGGAACTAATCGTCTGTAACGAAGACAAATTATATCTACTTAGTTATAAACCCGAAATTCGTAGTGCAAAAACAACAAGACGTTTCGTTTACTGCTGACGAATGGTAAAGGAAGGAAACCAGTAATGTACCAGTCAATTGGGAATTACAATTCTGATAAATGAGCCAGTTTTGCCTCTGATAAATCTCATTACTATGATTTTTATACATGACGCTTTGCTATGGAATGGTAAGTTACTCCTTGTAGAATGTAGAAAATGCATTTCTGCATTTAGTTCTAAACCTAAATTTTGAGCGAGAATTCTGCAAATATTGGTCAGGTAGTTTGTCTTTCTGTGAGATATTAGCACAAAGTCCAATCAAAAGCAATTGTTGACGATATATAATGTGCACATTTTGAAAATGCATTGCCTCACCTGAATCTGAGAAATAGTTATAGAACGGTGTACATTGGCACAAGTGGTTAATTGTTCATGCAATCACTCTGATGTATTTAGTTATTTCTCGTTACATTCTGAATTGAAATGCTAACGTGTTTGGTTTTACATTCAACTTTGTAAATTTAACAAAATAATTTCGAGTCAATTATATAATAGATAATACAATGTAACCTGAGTGATGTAAATTTGCTAATTAATGTGGGAAGAACTAATATCACTAGTTAAATAAATGTGTGATTTTGCATTCTGATCACACAAAAAATAAGCAAGATCAACTTTGATCTTCATCCAACTGTGATTGACCAAATGATTATGGGCTGTATAACTGGTAGCTGTTATATAATACCAGAAATGTTTGAAACATCAACACTAGCCATTTAGGTTTTAGAATTGGATGATAAATAGGGTTGTTGCCATTTACTGTATTTAAGTAACTTATCGATAATTCTAAATCAAAAGATTCAAATACAATCAAATCGTAACTGGCCTGCCGATTTCGTATATCCAGTTAATCTCTTAGTTGAACCTTCTCGATTTTTTCAATATCGTCGCTGTTTGTTGTATGTTGATAAAATGCACTATTGGGTCGATATAACTGTAGGCTCTGATTTCCTCAGAGCCCTCAATAGATCATTCTTGCATTCTTGCCACATTGTCATGATGTCTTTTGTATTGGCGTTGTACTAGTTTCGGGCATTTTACCCATCTTTGTTTGAATTTTGCTTTGTATTTACACAAGTTGACTCCAAGTATCGCCCAGAGACCTCAAGAGACAGAGACCCCAAGAGATAACAAGTAAGTTCAAGTTCGCGTTATGACTATTGTGTCATATTTTTGGTTTTGCACAGTGTATTGTTCTACAGACTGTCAGCCAAAACATACCTAAATTAGAAGTTTGCTTTCAAAAAATGTTCATTGTATGATGATAGTGTGATGTTAAAATGACAGTAAAAGGTGATTGCTATTACGTACATTTAAAAGCAATTTGACACTGTTTACAGATTGAAATGATTTGGGGATTACATAAACAACTTGTCAACACCTTTCTTGATCATTCCCAGAGAACAACAATAGGGATGATATGGGTTTTTAATTGCCACATCCTAGATATCTCAATCTCAAGTCCCTTACATTTCAACAGATTTTCAAATTCCTCTTCTAAGATGTTTCTGTCGGTAGGCACTGTCATATCAATTAACGGGCATGTTCTTTTTCTTAGGTATTTTATGACAACGTCTAGTATGTTACTATTTATTTGCCTGTTTGCATGTATTCCATGGTAAGATTCTCTCCCCCAGTGACTGGCTCTGGATGGTGTTTATATCAGTTCTTATGATGCGTAATACCACAGCGACAGGAATTCTCTAAATGAATTACCTGAATTAGAAACTATTAATATCAATAACATGTTTTATCCTATGTTCTCACTGTTAAAATTGTTAAAAAAAAAAACAAGTAGTTCTTTGGCTTTGCAATCACCTTCAATTGTTAGTACTTAGAAATATGTTGAACCTGAAAATGCATAAATTTGAGAAGAAACAGCATGCGGGCACTCCCCTCCTGTTAATAAAAATATCCAAAACTGGAACCGTTTATATTCAAAGGGGAGATCATATGGAATTAACAAGATAGTTCCCAGTCATAATTTTCACCTCTAGGATATGGGTCGCATCGCTTTCACCACCAGTCTGGTGTCGTTGCACAGACGACGTGGATCCAGATTCCTGAGGAGCATGATTGAAGCCCCCTTGTTATGTGTTAAGTGGTGAGATGGCATCCCAGATGGCTGTAGAGAGTTCAGGAACTCAGTTGGAAAAACTACAGCCTGGGCCTGATCAATGACAATGTCAAGGGATTTGAAAGTCTGTTCTTATCCGAGCAAGAGCTACTAGAGTTCCCAGTTAGTTTTGTTGATAGCGTCATTACGTGCAGCTACGATGGCTTGCTCACAGAGCCATTAACTGTTGCTAAAGTTTTGTGCAATGTTTGGGAGCAGATGCATTATGAGATCATTGACACTTGGTACGATCTCACTACAGGCTTTCTGCCACTGCTGACTTTGGATAATGATAACTTTCAGAGCATTGAATATTTTCTAATGAAATTTTCCACAAATATGTGTTATATTATGTAGATTACTAATATACAATATTGTCGGGGTAAGTGTTTTAGGAGGGGTGAGGAGGATTTTCGGAAAATTCACCGGAGTCGATTTCAATTCGTCTTAACTTTCGGGAAAATGGATATTTTTTAATGAAATTGTCTACAAATATTTCTCGGATAGGATTTAGGATTTTTGGGAAAAGCAATTAGGGGTTATATTTGCGAACTGTTCCCCACTAGGGGCGGGGGCGGAATAAGCCGTCCATATTTGTTTCAGTTACTCCGCTTTGTACGTTTGTGCATCCGTATATAAACCCTAGCCCTAGTCGTAAAACTTCGGGAAAAAATTGAAAAGTTAAGGAGGTGGTGTATTAAGAGGTCTAAAAGTTGATTTTTTCCTGCATATTCATGATCTCCGCTGAAGAAATGATCAGAATCTGTAGAAGAAAAACAAACACATAAGAAAAACAAACACATGCTTATTCTCAGTGTCCTCACACACACACACACATATATATATATAATGAAAAAAGTTCAAACAGGGAATTCCATTCAATATCATGTTTATTATAGAGATTATGTAACAAAATAATACTTTATACTTCTATATTTAAATGTGCGTGTATATTCCTTATTTTTTCTTCTGGTGTCTTCTGCCACTCTATTAGAACCGTTTACTTGGTAATTTACTTAAAGTGAAAAAAAATCGTATGCAACAGGTAAGTCGTCTTAATAATATATATTTGTGTACCAGACATGTAGCTGCTATTTTTAGCATGAGTTTTCTGGTAAGGGCTTTATTTGCCTTCATTGCTTGTTGCTTCAGTAGAAATCTACGGATGCACAAACACACAAAAGAGAGAAAATGTAACAAATACGGACGATTTGTTCCGAAACACTTTGGAGTGGGAAACAGTTCTCAAAAATAACCCCCAGTTGTTTTCCACTCCAAATTCCTATATGCGAAGAATCCATATAGTCCAGGGTATATTTATAGACAATTTCAGTTAAAAATATCCATTTTTTCTGAAAATTAAGTGAATTGAAGTGAACTCCGCTTAATTTTCCGAAAATCCTCCCTCACCCTCCCAACACATCCCCCCCCCCACCAAATTTTGTATATTCGGAATGTACATGATATAACGCATATTCGTAGAAAATTCATATTAAAAATTAGTTTTTCTGAAGGTTATGACCATCTAAAAACGGTGGGGGTGTGTGCGTGCAGAAATCTGTAGTTATGCCCTGTTGAGAATTGATAAATTACATGACATTTTCTCTCACACACACACAGTCTCATAGGTATATATCTTACACAAACAGAAAGCCGGAGAAGAATATAAAGAATGAAAGTCACTTTAGAAATTCTTTTTTACCTGAAATCGCCACAACTGTAATGATATATACATGCGCGTGTGTGTATGTAAATAGCTGGTTGCTTAGTTATTATGTTGACATTGACAAAACATTTAAGTGAAAGTGTTAATAAGTCGATTTGCACCAAGACTAATCACATAGGATTTAAATGTAAAATTTCAAATTTTAATAAGGCGACTTGTTCCAAAAATGTCCGAAATATGTATTGGAAAATCAAAGTACAATATACAGTACCTCATGTAATTAAGTGGGGAAAAAAAGCGTCTCCGTATGAATTTTTTTTTTTTTTTTCTGACATGAAAGTAACTTTAGAAATTCTTCTTTATAAGAAATTGTCACAACTGTAATGATATAGAGGTGGAAATGTTTAGAAAATCATAATACAGATTGTTCACTAGTGCAAACTTTGGCGACAGATTTGCCAGAAAAAGATGTAATTTTATGATTCCGTCGTGATTTAAACCCAAAAGGTTTAAAGATTGTAACAGGGCATTTGGATTAATTTCTAATCATTTTAACACAAACTATTTTGATCCCAACGTGTATTAAGTAAATACAGGAATTGGATTTCATCTCTATAGGGTATTCATATTGTGACGTTCACAACCTTCTTCTGTATGTCGTAAGCGTTATAAAGATAGAAAAGAAGTATTTTACAACCGAGAATACAAATTTGATCATTAACTCGATTCACAGAAATTTACTTTCTATTTGCTTTACAGCACTTGCTGCGCAGAAAAGTTAGTTAATTTCTGTTCCTTCAGTTATGGAATATATTATATATCACATCGGTGTTCATCCAAACAGAAAACGTTAATATTTAACGCTCCAAATATTTATTCAATATAAAATATTTCGCTATGTTTCACTATTTTTCTAATTCTCATTTTCGTTTTCTTTTTTTTTTTTTTCTGATTCTGATTCCGGAAATTTGCTTCAAGTACTTAATTTGTGATATCAACAAATTAAATTAAAAGTTGGGTTGCTTAATATGTGCATGTGGGGGAAGAACTATAAGTGGGTGCTACTGTTTGTAATTATTTTAATTCATTTTTAACTATTTTCAGACTATATCCTAACTACTTTATATATGTATACGACTCCAATTAAAGCAATCAGCAACTACTAGTGTTTCGGTTCAAGTATTACATTATTGAAAAAAAAAAAAAAATCAATGAAAACAAATTGGTAACAACTCACATTTGTACAAGAAAACATCATAAATACAATAATAAATATGAAATCGAATTATATCAATTGATCTGAAAGCTACCGTGAAGATAACGCATAAGAATGAAATCATCAGTATTAAGTGAAACAGAATAGGCTGTATGTAATTCATGTTAAGAATCGAGAAGTAATGCAAAATGTAGTATGTAAGAGAAAGTAAAATCTAATTATTACTCCAATTTATTTCGTATAAAGTATATTGATAAGTTACCTCTTAGTCACGTTGCTCAGATTGATTACTTTCGTTGAGACTTTCGTGACAATTTAATCACAAACCTCAACGTCATCCGGAAAACAAATATTCAGTATATCTTGAAATGTTTCCGTTTTGGTTATTTGGAATAATTAAAATAAACTTTTTCGATATAGGGTCGATGTTTTATTTAACTTAGGTTCAAAATGATTTTGTTTTGAATTTATAGGGGTGCTCCGTATATATCTACAACATTTAACATAATAGCATCTTCTCTCTTTGTTCAAGGGAGATATTCATTTCAGGGCTGTACATATGTATCATACTTACTAATGCCATAGAGATTGAAAAAAAAATACTATTCATCTCTGAAGCAACTAATCGCATAGACATCATTCGTATTAACTTTACCTATGGGAAAATATTGATGATAAGAGTTCAGATTAATATTTTATAGAAAAGCGACGATATATACAATGATACTGAAACATGCCCGTGAATGAAAATTATAATAGTAAATCTTTCCCTTCGTCGTATTGCAATATTACAAAATATTCATGGTTGTTGTAATATCTATCTCTGAATTTATTGTAAATGATTCTTATCATTTAGCTTTATTGATGTTGTGCTGTTAAGATTATATAAATCTTAGTTTATAAAAAATCAGGTCATTCGGTAATAGCATCGTCCTTTTTCTCAGAATTTTGACTACCGCCGAACAAAATGAAGTTATGTACTGGTCTGAAGATACTCTTTCGCATAAAGAAGGAAAAACTCCCTCACATTTTGATTTATATTTATTGTTTTCCTTGCAGTTGTTTATTCAGTTATTACATGTTGTCATTGCATTGAGTTGTTACAACTTATTTAATTTTAGTTTATGTTGTTTTAATTCATGTATTTTCCTTATATAATCGGAAGTAAACTGAGGTATAGAATACATAGACATAAAGGGAAAATTTGGGATGTAAGCTTTTTCTGTACAAAGATCTACTTGTTAACTGACGAGCATTTTTCTGGTACTGCGATCTTGTAATTGTTGATTGATAACTGTCATTCCCCCTCCTGAGAGTTAATTCATTACACCCATTGCATTTACTAAAATAAATTTGATTTCTGGATGCACAAATATGATTTTTAAGATAAAGGTTTGTCCTGATTTGTATTTATAAGTTGAGGCCTCAACGACGTTTACGCACGTGCAGCAATTAGGGCGATTATGTTTTTGGACTACTGGGTTTATGTTCTTGGTGTGAAAGTTGAGGGTAGTAAGCAATTAAAAAACATCTTTGGTTGTATGTTACTTTTAATTTGTGTATTTCGCGCGGATTTTTTCATTCATAGATTGTCCACCAAAATGGACTATTCTGATAGATGCTGTATACTTGTGTATTCCTTCAATGGTGTGTTGATGCATTAGGTAACGTATAACGTATAAGGGAGTGTCTCATATTTGTTAATAGTTCTTTGCTGATTTGTTTTACATGTTCCCTTCCGCTATTTTGTTTTATAGCTAATGCATAATGTATTTCGAGGAATATACTTTCAAGTTCTTGCAATCAGTTCTCCGAATTTCAGCGATTATATACAATTATGCCTAATCTCCTAGCAAAGTTAAATGATATATATTATTCTAATTGTAAAGCGACATATATGCTTATAACAGATGTTGTTCTTTCTACTTTCTCGTTTTCTACTTTTATATGGTTGGGTGTTAAATTGTATGAGCTCATACGAAAAATTCTTTATAACATTCGACTAGGTTCTTTTTACGAACCAGAAATGGAACACGTATGTTATAACTCTTTTCCTCCAGATAACATTCTTACATCATAAAAATTAAGGACATATGGATTAAGTAGTTTTAAATACAGTTGATGATATAAGTGTCTGATCTGGCATTATCTGGGTTCCAAAGTAAAACTATTATGTAATATTGTAATTTGAAATCTCAGCGGGATCAATTTGAATTTTGGTGCTGATGAAATATGTACCATTCTAATTTTGTAATCGAGTGCAAAATTTTGTATACATTATTGACTTGTAATAAAATTAAAAATCAATATTTTAATTGTATATTTGTTCTTGCAATCATAATTATAGAAGGGAAATGAAGGCTATATTAAAATGCGGTCAACATTAATAAAGTTTATCGATTCAGTGAATGTGCGTTTATATGCGTGGGCGCCAATGTGTAGGTGCCTATATGTGGGTGACTAAGTACCGTTTTGTAAAGCTACGAATATATCGCAATGGAAAAAATAAGACGATGGGCTGCATGCTTATCTTGTTTGGTTGTTACTGCCAAACGTAAGTTTAATCCTAAGGGAGCCGGTGTGTGGTCAGAGACATGCCAAATATGAGCATCACAAATTTGGTATATGCTATCGTGATTTAATAGATTTGCGCGTGAGTTGATTGAGAATGGACTGCTGTTTCGTGAAGCCTGTACGGACATGCAGATTTTCTCTCATGGCAGCGTGTCCTTCTATATGAAAATGAATCTTGGATACGGATGCATAGGAATACAAAAAAAGCATGAAGTACTGGAGTCGTAATTCCGTCATATATACGAAGATTTCCTTTTTGTCACCGATTAAAATCTTTTTAAGAAAAGTGTATAAGTCGTTCTTAATAGGTATTAAACGCGTTTAGCTTTATTGCTGAAAGTAAAAACAGATTATGTAAATTAGTAAGTCTGCCTTAGAAATACGGAGATTTCATTTTCTTTCTAAGCAAAACTAGTTGCAATATGTCAGTAACAACAAATTCGTAGATAACTGTATCATACTTCTGATTATACTTCTGCATGTATGTATATATCTTCATGTATAATAAAAACAATTTTCAATTAATCTGACGTGTTAGTCTATACTTATGTAGCGTACGAAGTTATTTTTCTTAAAGAAAAATATTATTGAGAGTGGCTTCAATGTTTCGGCCTGTAAAGCTATCTTTAGATTGCATACACAATTGTTTCGCGGAAAGGAACATCTTTAGATAAACAGTTGCAATCTCAGTGCCAGAAGCAATGACAGCGAATGCCAACATTTCTTTCACCACTCATTGAAAGGAATAGCTATTAATCTCATTGCATATAATATGATTTGACAATCGCATGCGCATGAATCTACAAACGAAACAACATTTACCAAGAAATTTAAGTTTTGCCAACCTTCACTGGTTTCTCTCCAGCCGAAAATGAAAAATAAATTAATAGTAAAGAAATGAACAAGAAACGTTAGTGGAACGTCTTTACCTTTAGCATTTCCTCATGTATTACATATTCATTTTATCTTTTGTAATTTAAAATCATCACCCGACATCAGGAAAGATGTATTCATATTCGTTTCTACACTAGGCACAATGCCCGAAATTTTGGTGGAGGGGGTCAGTAGAATAGATAGACCCACTACGCAGCTGGTACTTAATTAATCGACCCCGAAAGGATGAAAGGCAAAGTCGACCTCGGCGGAATTTGAACTCAGAACGTAACCGCAGACAAAATACCGCTAAGCATTTCGCCCGGCGTGCTAACGTTTCTTATTTCTTTATTGCCCACAAGGGACTAAACACAGAGGGGGCAAACAAGGACAGACAAAGCGAGTAAGTCGATTACATCGACCCCAGTGCGTAGCTGGTACTTAATTTATCGACCCCGAAAGGATGAAAGGCAAAGTCAACCTCGGCGGAATTTGAACTCAGAACGTAACGGCAGATGAAATACCGATTTCTTTATTACCCACCAGGGTCCAACATAGACGGTACAAACACTATATCGGGGAACTAAACTTATAAAAAGGAGACATAAAGAAAGAAGCAAAATAAAAAGAAACGAATGAATCATGAAAAACATGATATAATGAGGCGAAATGCCCACTCGACCCCCGAAGTCGAGTGGTTACTTTGAAACCGTTTTGCCGTTCAATCATATATGTCTAAAATCCAGCAGTTCAATACCATAGTCATTTTTTAGTTTGGTATTACAATTCTGTTTTGGCAATTGCTCTCTATCTCCGATCACCTTCCACAACTCAATACCTTTATCATTCTTTTTAACTATTTCCATTTGTGCCATATTTAACAATTGGCATATCATAGTCTTACCATCATCACCCCAGAAATCCACTTCAACCACATCCTCCCTCTCGCTCACCCGGTTTACAATGTCATCCTCCGCGTCCGCATGCAGAACCCAAACAGAACAAACAGGGGGATGGGGAACCATATCTACATCATGCGTTCTTGCATTTCTTTTCTGTTTTGTTGTTAGAGGGGAATGGGTTGTGCATGGGGAGCGTGTGGTGAAAAGGGAGAGAGTGGGCACTGGGTGGGTTGGGGTTCACAAGTAATTAATTTCTTTTTCTTTTTTTCTTTCCCATTCTCTATCTTCCAATACTGGTGTTTCTTTTTCTACTTCTTGTATCCTCTCCTGTGGTGATGGCTGTCGCTCTTTTGCCATTTTGGGTAGTGAAGGGCAGTTCGCTCTAATGTGGCCTTTCAGGCTACATTTAAAATAGCGAGGAATCCTGCCCGCCACCCACAATTTCATGCGCAAATCTCCAATCCACAGGTTCTCGAGTAGCACGTCGTAGACCTCCATCTCAGCTTGGACGGTAATTTCGACGATTTGTCCCTTCCATGTTGCACCTTCCGTCACTTCTGTTTGAACCACCTTCACCCCCTTGGAGCTTTACCCTTTGAACAGCACATTGAGAAATTCATTTTTTGTAGCTAAACACTTTCAAACTTCGGATACTGGTAGAATATATCATATAAAACATCTCTTACTCTTAGTGTTGTTGAGAAACGTTTTGGCAGCGTGGGCTATCGTTCTTTCCTCTGTTTTATAATGCACGTCAATCGTCCTGAACTTTCTTCCTCTGGCCAGGTAGGTAATATCTGGCCAGACTGTTTTCAATGCCTTGTCTATCTCTCTCTCCTCCATGTGGTCGATTCTCTTTTTCTCAACTGAGTAAACGTTATAAGTTACCATCTTCTTTTGTATTTCCTCCATCCTTGTCTGCGGTAGGGACAACCTCACGTCGTTCCTCACCTTTTCAGCCATTCTACTGTCTCTATCCCTATTTTCCAGGTTTATATTTTTTCCTTCTCATCTCGTTTGCCTCTGCAAAACTTTTCTCTTTGAAACATGCATCCAACATCTTTGCTGCCTTAACCAGTTCCTCCTCCGTAGAGGACAACTCATTCTTGCTCATGTGAAAATATACCCGTCTTCCACCTGCCATCTCTCAGTACTACCGATTGACGGCACACAACTCAAAAACCGCTGCAAACGTAGTACAAACAAATACACAATATAGCCAAACAAACAAGCTCGTACAACTCACAGAGACGGGATACCGCTAAGCATTTCGCCCGGCGTGCTTACGTTTCTGCTAGCTTGACCTCCACCCTTACCCCCACAATTGCCTATATCAAGTTTTCCAACATTTATCCCCAGTTCTCTCTGTTCAGCATAGTGTCTCGAGAACCCAATTATCTGTTATGTTCTTCCTTTCGTAAAACAGTATAACCTAAGTGGAGAATGTCTTGGTTGTTATTTCTTGCACATTCAGCCAATGTATCAATACCTCTCATTATTTAGCTTGCAATTTATCTCTCATTTACCTCGTAATTTAGTGGAGGCGCAATGGCCCAGTGGTTAGGGTAGTGGACGTGCGGTTTCGATTCCCCAGACCGAGCGTTGTGAGTGTTTATTGAGCGAAAACACCTAAAGCTCCACGAGGCTCCGGCAGGGGATGGTGGCGAACCCTGCTGTACTCTTCCACCACAACTTTCTCTCACTCTTACTTCCTGTTTCTGTAGTGCCAGTAATTCCAAAAGTCAGCCTTGTCACACTGTGTCACGCTGAATATCCCCGAGAACTACGTTAAGGGTACACGTGTCTGTGGAGTGCTCAGCCACTTGCACGTTAATTTCACGAGCAGGCTATTCCGTTGATCGGATCAACTGGAACCCTCGACGTCGTAAGCGACGGAGTGCCAACAACAAACCTCGTAATTTATATGTAAATCAGATATGCGCATGTGACGTCAACAAGTCTTATTGAAATGTTAGTAAAAGGAACAAAATTCCAATGTTCGTCAGAGTGGCGTCATTAAATATAATTAAGATTAGCAACAAAGATTATGACGAAAGACACTGGTTGAATGAGAAAAAAATAACAAACAAACAAAAAAAAATGGAAATAGTGACACAGACTGCATAGAAGGGCGGAATAAAGCCAATCCTCATATACTTAAAACGGATAACATTATCAACTAACTTGAGATAGTTATAATGTGATGAAATATCAAACTGAATCAGTAACTAATATTTTCTTCATTTTTTTTTCTTTCCTGAAGAGTAGGAATCATCCTTGGGGCATGATTCTATTTTAAGCTGAGCTCAAATAATTCTTTATCGAATGTGTGCAATTTCTTTATCAAATTTGTCAGGGATATTTCGTTTGGTGTCATCTTCGGTAGTATCATTGACTCTGTGCTCCATCTTTCTTTTATCGTAAAGGATTTTATTGAATATTAAAAGTCAGTGAGAAGTACAAATGGACAGAAAGAGAGAAAGAGAGAGAGAGAGAGAGAGAGAGAGAGAGAGAGAAAGAGAGAGAGAGAAAGGAGGAGAGAGAAGCTGCGTGTGTGTGTGTGTGTGTTTGTGGGTGTACCTGTGTGTGTGAAGAACTAACTAGGATTGAAGTCTTTCAAAGATTTTAGCGCCATGCCTTCTAATCTCCGGTAGAAGAGTACAAAGACACGGCAGTGGGCGTAGCATATAATTTAGCATAGAACACATTAAGCTATAATTTCACGTAGAGCTACGTTGACGTCAGTATTTTCACGTTTCAAGTTGATGTCTCCATCCGTTAAAGGTGCAACATATTACAATATGTTTAAGTATCTATACTAACTGTTCGATTCACTCCATTCATAGAAGGAAAATCCCTCCCCATCTGCTCTATTTGGGAATAAAATCATTGTCTGATTTCTGAAATTGCTGCTGCTGTATTAATTTCGAGTCGACATATTCAGTTCTAAGTCATTGGATTCGTTGAATAGAAGAAATTTCAATGTCTAAAGATATACTGGTAAGAATTGGTTTGAAAGCGATAACACAGAAGTTCTTTTGAGAGAAAATTCTATTTAATCGTATAGCAGTTTTCTTATGAATACTTCAGATTCTATGGATTTATATATGCCTTTATCGTGTTTAGATTTGCTTAATGACATGAAAGTATGTAATATACTATACAATACAATGTTACACAATTCTCTTTTCTAAATGAAACTCGGGCAACAAGATACATAATTTCAGAATGATTTCCATACACAATTGACAAATGTTCAAACACGAGTAAAACGAAAATTTTCAAACCCGGTGGTCGTATCTACTGATATATTGTTAAGTAAACGATAGACAAACCACTACCTGCTCAACACGTATTTAATAAAATACATATGAGAACGTTCTCCGTTAAAATGTATACAATTGTACATATTTGTTATAAATCCACCCTCAGGAGCATCCGGTACAATAAAAAGAAAATACCTGTCTCGGAGTGTGATAGAAAAACATTAAGTCTCAAGTTCAGCTTTCTTACTTGCAATGAATATAGCATTCACATTTAAATTCGAACAATTTTCTTCTAGACACACACACACACACACACAGTGAGGCGTCAGCGTGTGGTGAGAACCTTGCTTTCTAATTACATTCATATGGTTTCAGTCCCACTACGTGGCACGTTGGGCCGACCAAAGCCTTGAAGACTGAATTTTCTAGAAAGAAACTAAAAGAAGTCCGCCGTACACACACACACACACACATATATATATATATATATGTGTGTGTGTGTGTGTGTGTGTGTGTGTGTGTGTGTGTGTGTGTGTGCATGTGTGTGTCTTTCTGTCTAGGTGTGTCCTTCAACACCGCTTGTGACCCTGTATCGTTATATTTACGTTGTAGTAATTTAGCAGTTCGGCAAAAGAGAACGTTAGCATAAGCACCAGGCTTAAAACAAAAGGATTGGGGTCGAATGAGTCCTAGGTTTACAAAGAATATCTTAGGATCGATTTCTTTGACTAAAAGTGGTGCTACAGCATGGCCGCATTGAAATGACTGAAACAAATAAAAGAGAATATATATATATATATATATACATACATACAACATTTGGGCTGCTTGATGTCACGCGTGATGAGATCCGAGCCATTAATGTGAAAACCCGAAAAGTACTAAGAAGCACACATAATCACCACATAAACAGTGACGTAGACCTCGTCTACCTAAAACGAAAACGAGGCAGCATAGGCTTAACATCGATCGAAAGTGCTATTGAATGTCGCATCATATCCCTTCGGCAATATATTTTAACCACCAAGTGTTGAAGTGCATCCTTCAGTTTTACATATTATATAAAAATATCTATGGGAAAGATTATTATTTTCTTTAAAATACTAGTCTAGATATGACTCACAAATCAGAAAACAAATTAAGTATAAAAGTTAGCTGACAGATAGGTAAACAAAAAAGTTATGAACGTGTGTGGAGGGTGGATATTAGAAATCAAAATAAAAAAATAGACCAAATATTTAATTGAATATTGATCAGTATTCAGTCAAAAGCAAAACAGTTCTTGCGCATATTTTTGGAAACTGGTTGGTGGAAAAGACTGAATGTATGATTACTGAATATTGATGCATCGCGGGAATTATTTTGAAAGCAAAACAAAACAAAACAAAAAAAACAAAGTGAAAAACCCACACTTTTATTCTAAGTATGTATGTGTGTATGTTGATTTCTGCAGAAATAGTTGTGTATATTTTAGTCGATAAGAGGAAAGATCTTCAATGAGTTACTAGGTTTAATGTTCTCCATGAGATTAACATTCAGGATTAGTAAAAGATCATAAATGCAAAACTAGTTGATATACTATGTAAAAGAACACTGTGTTATATGCTTGTTTAGATGTAATAGCTATTCAAATAGAAAATGCCGTAAGAAGCTACTGAAATAAATAATGTAAATTGTCAGATAAAACTATTTTATTTAATAAAATATTTAAATAAGGAAATTTAATTAAATGAACAAATATAGAGCTTAATTCAATTTCAGATACTTGCTACTAGTAGTAAATGATATAAATTTGCATAAAAATGCGATTTTGTTAAATTAAGATCTCGATGTTAAAAATTAAATTAGTAAAAAAAGGACACGGAAAATAGCAAAGTAATAAATAAGTAGATGAACATGAAATGTGATTGCCTTATAGGATACCACTAAATTTGGGAGGAAACTGTGTGAAATAATACTTAGAATTAAACAGAATAATATGTAAACATGTGAGTGGATTATATATATATATATATATATATATATATATATATATGTGTGTGTGTGTGTGTGTGTGTGTGTGTGTGTGTGTGT
>NC_068983.1:153901654-153902285 GCF_001194135.2 Octopus bimaculoides | reverse complement strand
TATATATATATATATTTATTTATTTATATATTTATGTGTGTGTTTGTGTCTGTGTTTGTCCCCCATCATCGCTTGACAACCGATAATGGTGTGTTTACGTCTCCGTAAATTTGTGGGTCGGCAAAATATACCGATAGAATAAGTAAGTACTAGACTTAAAAAGAATAAGTCATGGGGTCGATTTGTTCGGCTAAAGGCGGTGTTCCAGCATGACCGTAGTCAAATGACCAAAGCGACTAAAAGAATAAAAGTATATGTATGCCCCAACGCAAAAATCTACATACTTACGTACACGCAAACACGTTCATATATGTATCCCTGTGTGTGTGTGTCGGGGGTAGCTGATGAAGAAGAATGTTCTCTATGTGGCTTGTGTGTTTTCTCGTCTACGTTTTGTTTGCAATGTCCTGTACCCAGATATGCACCTATACATACAGGTGGATGTCGGTATGCACATACCTGTACGTATATATGCATATACTCATTTACTATTTGTTTTTACATGACCGAACGCAGCGTCACCAATTTGTAAGTAGTTATCGTAACTTTATATTTTCCGACGCTACTCTATCATTTTTCCCCCTCTCGTTTTCCCCTTTACTACTACGTATCTCGCTTTACCCCTCTCGTT
>NC_068983.1:153895263-153900901 GCF_001194135.2 Octopus bimaculoides | reverse complement strand
AGCGGGATACATATTTTATACACACGTACATACACACGATACAGAAGCATATCCACACATTTATGGGTGTATACTTCTCTCTGACCAACCACATTTTCAATGCTTAGTCCAACGCCACCCACCCACAATGATGCTGTTGCAACTACCCAAGCGTACATCCATCACACGCGCACAAATAAATACCAAAAGCATGCATATATATATGTCTGTGTGTGTGTGTGTGTGTGTGTGTGTGTGTGTGTGTGTATGTATGCATGCGTGCTTGGTCCTTGCTGAACATCAAACTGGTAGCAGAAATTCAGTCAATTCAGCGCCACTACATGATGAAGATTGATTCGGTGAAACAGAAGAGCTACAGTGAGAGACTAAAAGAACTGATGCTCTACTCCCTGTAGAGAAGACGAGAAAAAATATACATATGGAGGATCCTAGACGATCTAGCTCCCAACTTTGGAATTAAAAGCTATAGCAACCACCGAACTGGACGAAAGTATATAATACCAAATATCTCGTCTTCTCTATCTTGAATAAGGAGAGAGTACTGCAACATCTTGGGTTTCAGGAGACCACAAATGCCAGTCAAGCTCGAAGATTTGCGAGGTGTTAATGTGGAGACCTTCAATAAACATCTTAACACATTTCTGAAATCCCAGATGAACCTACATCGCGGCAGGAGGTAGAAAGAACGGCGTTGTCCAACTCACTTCCGCACAAAAAGAAACATACAGAAAGGGCACATAAACGCACTGAAAACGATACTCCAGCATGGCCCCAGCCATGGAGTCAATAAGTTAAGTACCAGTGAAATACTGGTGTTGATATAATCAATTATCTCCCTCCTCAAATTTCAGGTTTTGTGCTTATAGTAGAAATGGTTCTCACTATAATTATTATTGTTGTTGTTGTTTTTGTTGTTGTTGTTGTTGTTGTTATTGTTATTATTATTCTTATTATTATTATTATAGAGTGTGACTGTTATCGAAGGAACACTATTTCGATATCTCGTGTGTCTTCCGCAAGTTCAAAATAAACATATAAATCTACTTCATCTTGGTAATATTTAAAGGATTGAAGGCGCCGAGCCGGCAGAAAAGTTAGCACGCCGGTCGAACTGCTTCGTGGTATAACGGCTCCGTGAATTATTGTGAATTATTGTGAATTCTGTTGTGTTACTTTGTGAATACTGTTGTGTTACTTTGTGAAAACTGTCTCGGTGAATAATTGTGATTTTTGTGGAAGTATTACGGTTACGTTTCACGCGAGCTGCTGCAATTTTTCCCAGCTATGGCAAGTGGTAGTGTCTCCAGTATGGAGAGCTATGTCAAGGCCACTGCGGTGAGGAAGCCAGTACCGCTAGAAATCAAGTTAATCAAGTTGGATATGGAGGAGGTGACCAGAAGCAGGAATTTGATAGAAGTTGAGGGAGACTCATACAAATTGTGTCCCCCAAAAGAAACTAAAGAGGAAAAAATTCTGAGGACAGTTGTGTATCGTACACAGGCTGTCGAAACCTGTAAAATTGAAATGGTGACGGAAGAGGAAATCGAGGAGTGCCTGGGTGAAATTGTCAATGAAGCCACGTACATCAACAGAGGAAGAAAGTTCGGTACGGTTGAGGTGAGGCTCGCCACTATAAAAGAGGCATTGTTGGCACTCCGTCGCTTACGACGTCGAGGGTTCCAGTTGATCCGATCAACGGAACAGCCTGCTCGTGAAATAAACGTGCAAGTGGCTGAGCACGCCACAGACACGTAGTTCTCGGGGATATTCAGCGTGACACAGGATTTGAATTACAGGCACAACGAAATAGGAAGAAAGATTGAGAGAAAGTTGTGGTGAAAGAATACAGCAGCGTTCGCCACCACCCCCTGCCGGAGCCTCGTGGAGCTTTAGGTGTTTTAGCACGGTCTGGGAATCGAAACCGCGATCCTATGACCGCGAGTCCGCTGCCCTAACCACTAGACCAATGCGCCTCCACATAGAAGAGGCAACCAAGCATGCAACCGACATTTTAAGAATTGAAAAAATAGCATTACAACCAAGATATAGAGGAAGAAGGAGTGTGAAAATACGTATTCCCAGAGTTACATCAGAAATAAAGCCAGAGTGGTTGGTTGCAACAGTGCTGGCTGCAACTAAGGAGGAGCCGAAATTGAGACCAGTGTGGCTCTTTGCCATATTCGAGGACATAGAAAGAATTCCCTACCAGATAGAAATGGAGGATGAGAGAACGTTAAATGTTGTAGTCGAGGGAAGGAAACCAAATTGCTACATAAGCAGGGAATGAGGTCATAAGAAGACCAAATGCCCCCTATATGAGTTCACACAGTCACAGCAAGAGAAAGCCCAAACAGAGGATGAAAGAATTGTAGACCACGCTGAGGAAATAAAAGAGAGACAGAAATATGAAACAGAGAAAACAAAGGAGAAGAACGAAAATGGAGCTACTAACCCTAAAAACGAAGGAAAAAGAAGTCAAAGTGACGGTCAACAGAAAACAAGAAAGAGATAAAAAAAAAAGACAGAAACTAATAATGTACAAGAAGAAGAAGAGAAAACGGATAAAGATGTGAAATACAAGGGGCTTTTGATTAAGTACGAGAATTGCGAGCAGATGGAGAGAAAATTCGAGAGGTTGGGAGAAATAATAAGAGTGAAAATGCCAGAGAAATGTGCTGAAAAATGCATTTTGATACGTGAGGAAAGCTGCTGGGAGTGCATAGAAGAACTTGGTGAAAATATAATAACGAAAAGGATATGGTTGGTGGAGACACCACCCGCGAGAACTGATTATTTGCAGTTGTTAAGGACGGAAGTAACAATGATTAATGGAAGAAAGGTAACGCGATCGTTTGAATTTTTTGAGTTACAAAACCGTTAAAATATTTACATGACGTTGAACGTAAAAGTAAAAAACTGGATAAATGTAACCACCCGATTTCGGGGATCGAGTGAACATTGCACCTCATTTTTTTTTTCATTCTTGCATATTATCATTTTAATTTTAATTACCCCAATTTTATGTTTGCGTTTTGTACTGTCTTTATGTTTTGTGATGTCTTAAAACATTCTTTGTATAGCCCTTTATGGATAATAAAGAAATCGGTATTTCGTCTGTCTTTACATTCTGAGTTAAAATTCCACCGAGGCCGATTTTACCTTTCATCCTTTCAGGCTCGATAAATTAAGCACGAGTTGCGATCTAATCGGCTTTCCTCTTCCAACAAAATTTCATGCCTATAGAAGAAATGAATATTTAAATGATTGACGTTACTCCTCCAGAAAGTAAAGAAACAATACGAAGAGTGCGACTGTTATAGAATGAACAATATTTCGACATCTTGTCTTTTTTCGACAAGTTCAATATGAACATCTCAATCTACTTCATTTTGGCAATATTTAAGGGATTGATGCTACACCTCCGAAAAGTGAAGACTGACATGTTATTTTCAACTTGTGGAAGACACACAAGATGTCGACAAATTGTTCCTCATGTTCCGCAAATAAATCGAAAAAGCATAAATAAAACATAAAAAACAGACAGAGTTGGAACTCTTTTAAATAATATATGTATATATACATGTATATGTATACACATATACGACGAGATTCTTTCAGTTTCCCTATACCAAATCCAATCACAAAACTTTGGTCAGCCCGAGGTGACACGCCTCGGGACTGAACCCCGTACGATAAGATTGAGAAACACTCTTCTTACCGCACAACCACGCCTGCACCTATATATACACATATATATACACTATATATATGTATATATACACACACATGTATATATATTTATATATATACTGAGAGACAGTGAGAGAGAGAGAGAAGGGGAGGGAGGGAGATAGAGCATTGTTGTGCGAATGTCAACAAGATATCCCATCTGAAATGTATTTTAATAGGTCAAATACGCAGTTATCTTAAGGAGGATTCAAATAATATAATTCTTGGATATAGACTTCCAAACGTGAAGTTGGATAACCAGTGTGCTTAATTTTGCACCAAGACCCATATTTAATGGATGAAGTTAGAACTTATAAAAAAAAACTTACGAAAGTAATAAAACAAAGAACGCAATAAAATTACCATTGCATTAACAAAGGATTATAGACCCGTAGGGGATTTATTTTTCTCCTTTTTTCAGAAAACGCAATCTTTCGATGAACTTCGTTACTTCCATTGGATTTCATATCTATTTTAAACTGAATATTATTGGATACTGGAACGGAGCATGGGGACTTCGATTTTCAGAAATCTCATATCTTTTAGAAAATTACTCTATTGAAAATAAAAAAAAAAATTAAAAAACATGAATATTACACTTTTTTAGACATCTTATCGTAAAATTATTAGTTTTTGTGATTTTTCTGAAATATCATGATTATATGATTTTCTTATTGTTTTTGACAAAATAATATATAAAAATTAGTAACATAAAATCATCCCCAACAGGTAACTTTCAATCCCACTTATATTATCGAAGTAACCTGTGTCTTATATAATATATTATTTTATTGTTGAGTACTTAAGAATATTTCTTCATACACTAGTTTTATATGTATGTTTTTTATCATCGTAACGATTAAGTTCACATAGATTCATGTGTATCTGTGTGTGTGTGTGTGTAGTTGTTTTTGATTCTTTTGTTATCGTTTTACAGCTTTTACCATCTCAATTGTTCCATGCAAATGAAAATCCATTCTTTTCTATTTATAAATAAATATTCATTTCGTTTTAAGGCATATTTTCCTATTTTTCAATGTTAGTCATACATACAACGACCAAACTAAATTGTGTTTATTAATGCGGAATCGCTCGCTTGCACAAATACACACATACCTATACAACCATTCAAATATATGTGCAAGTATTAGTGCGCGCACGCGCGTGTGAATGTTCCTGTATATACATACTTATATGAATTTCTGACTTGGAACTGTGATAAGTTTTCTTTATGGACATTAAATTATGAATTATTAATATTGATCCACAGAAATATTATTAATCAAAACGCACACATAAGTCGCATTTACATTTACACACACATACACTTATTCTTAAATGAAACCATGTTATTTTAATGCTGAACTTTTAAAAAATATTTAAAGAAAATAGAAATATCTAATAAATTGAAATATATCTCAAGTAATAAAATTCATACAAAAAATGCTACTATAAAAAAGCACCATAAAAAGTGAATATGCATAAAATTAAGTCTTAAAATTGAAATGTGGTATTGAATATATATAATTATGTTAGTGTGAAAAATTATTTCTATTATAACTGTCAATTTTATCGATGGTGTTTTGCTATCGAACATCGAATTTTAAGACTTGACTCCTGTCTAGGAGAAACACATATATATTTCATTATCTATAATTTGTCGCGTTAACACTTCCTGCCATGTAATTTTTCAAATGGATTTTAGTTCTACACAATATTTATACCTGTATACACACACATACACACAAACATTACACATATCTTCAAATACACAGAAATATCATCTCATATGAGTGCACAAGCACACTCAGACATATATATGTATGCATATATGTATATAACTGTGTGTGTATATTCATTTATATATACACATATATGTATATATATATATATATATATATATATATAT
>NC_068983.1:153884435-153892459 GCF_001194135.2 Octopus bimaculoides | reverse complement strand
TATATATATATATATATATATATATATATGCAGGCACATATACTACTATGTCGCTTTAATTATTTAGATATAGATTTACCTCCGTGCAATAAAATATTCTGGGTGGTAGTTATATCATATCAAGTCGGTGAGAGTCCGCTATCATGTTGTCCGATGTAATAGTAATCAAATCGTTATTTATTGATAATAGCAACAACAACAACAACAACAACAATAATAATAATAATAATAATAATAATAATAATAATAATAATAATAATAATAATAATAATAAAAATAATGATTATTATTACGATAATAAAAATCGGCCATAAAAAATATAGATAATGAAAAGCGAAATTGCTTACTGATCGACCCATCACGCCCGTTTGATTCCAGAGTCGTAAAGAAAGAAGACGACAAACAAGAAAAAAATACAATCCCTTAAAACCGGAAATGTAAATGTCGTGCTTTGATAATTGATATATAGACAAATGACTGAAGGATATAAGAATAGAATTCCCGGTAGAGCTTCTACAGAATGTTTGCCTTTTAGGGACAGTAAAATGTATCAGGAGGGATCTAAACACGTGAAAAAATCTACTGAAAATTGCTGGCTACCAAAGGTTACAGGCAGTAATCCCTCTACCCACAAAAATCCTACCAGGAATAAGACCGAACCTTGATCAAGCCAAAATTCTACTACTACTACTACTACTACTACTACTACTACTACTACTACTACTACTACTACTACCACCACCACCATCACCACATCCACCACCACCACCACCACCACCACTACTACTACTACTACTACTACTACTACTACTACTACTACTACTAATAATAATAATAATAATCCTGCGCTGAATAACAACATGGACGTGCTACACTGGGCTTCCCATTAAAAAACAAATCTAATCCAATAACATCGATGGAATTACATAAAGGAACCTGTGGAAGACTTGAAAGAAGCGGTCTTTTAATGAAAAAAATCGAAATTTTACTGTCATACAAAGCACAGTTTCTCTTATGCATGATGTCTCAGTGAAACATCTGCGAAACACACACCGGAAATTTTACAAATTATAAAATAGAAATCGAGCAAAACTGTAAGTACATAAATTGAGTAATTACGCATACATTCGAATGTCTACATATATATACATTTTGATACCCATAGGTATATATATTACATATATATATATATATATTGATACCCATAGGACTACACACACATCTCAATGTTTACACAACTACATGAAATTTACAGGACACACATACACGCATATGAAAACAATTGTCACAAACGAAGCAAAAACCAAAAACAAAACAATTTATTTTTCATTTTTTTTATTTTTCGAACTAGCACTGACAGAGTGAACCATTTATAAGTTTCAAAACACCACAAAAAACTATGGTCGGAGATACACCAATCAACAGAAAAGCTACAGACGAATACAGTTCTGTTACTCTTAAGAGGCTACGTTACGAGCAGTGTTTACATACAGAGAACTCGGTGACGGTGTTGTCTCAAACAATTGACCCTAAACAGACAAATCTGTCCCCTAATGTCAATGTTGAAGCTCATCATGCCTCAATGATAACAAAGCAAATTACAAACCAGATTAGTCGTCGACCGGATGACAAAGGGCCACGTACTCGAATGAGGAACCAGACTCGATTACGAAAATTCAGCTACTGTTTCAAATCCTCCCGACACACGGAGCTGGAAGTAACCCACAACCGAATACTCCAACAGATGGCCAGCCATACTCGTCGTCAAACAAACAAAGGAAAAATAATGAAAAATTATCTAGAGAAGACAATGAAGAAGTTCTAGCAAGCCATATATTTCCCCACAAATAAACCTATTACTGTACAAACCTACTTAAACTGGAGTCAGAAACCCCTTTAAGTAAAACCCTACATGGACAGTAACAAACTTGCCAACGTCAGAAGAAACATTATGAAAAAAAATTAGTAACTGAAATAGAGATTGACCAAATTAAAGAAGCAGTACGGGATAAAAGAACGAAGTTGCAGCTAAAGAAGATACTACAGAGGCAATAATTATAGACCAGTCCAGGGCTGATGAAAATGCAGTATAGTTTGAAAGAGTTAATATAACCAATAAGCAAAGTGAAATACTCTCTGAACCAACCATAAACACTAAGACAGATGAAAATGAAAGAGATGAAGAAAGTCGCACAGAAATTGACCCAACAGAAACACATGATCTAAAAAATCAAATTATGATTGAATGGCTGAAAATTAAAGAAAACAGTATGAATGAACGCGATACTCTCCTAAATATTCGCAATTCTAACCAAACCTGCAAGTACTTGGTAAAATCCACCTTGCACTTAAGGATATAATTTCAGCTAATGATGTTGATATTACATATCTCAATTACCCGTACTATGCATTTGCAAAAATCTCAACCGTTCTATGTGGTGAAAATGATAACATTCACATAAAAAGCCTTCTTGGCAGCAACGTATTCAACACCAAATTAAGCTACTTAGGTCTGACATAGAATTTTGAAAAAACCTGAAGTTTAACAAAACTATCAAACCTACAAGAACCCGAAAATTAAAGAAAAAAAATAATATGAAAACCATATTTGACTTTGACATCACCATAGAAATCATCAAGGAAAAGGTATGGGCTAAACCTGCCTGCATAGCAAGGAATGAAAAGCGCGTTAGATTCTTCAAGTACAACAAAATGTTCAAAAATAACCCCAAACATTTTTACAGGAAGATAGGGAAGATACCAGTTACAGTAAAGTCTGTCCCATCAAAAGAAAAAGTGAGTCATTTTGGAATAAAATTTGGGCAGAAGAAAATCACACAATGAATAGGCCCATTGGATTGATAGATTATCTACAGACTTAGACGCCTTAGAAGAGCAAAGGTGGAAGGGTATCAAGGTAGAATATGTAAGGTCTGCTCTCAGGAAGTCAAGCAAATGATCGAATCATAACCTGCTTAACAGCAATATATAAAACGCTAACTTATGTCCTGACATATGTCCTGACATATGTCCTGACATATGTCCTGACATATGTCCTGACATATGTCCTGACATATAGTTCTTTAATAGAAGTTGGATATTCCTCAATGAGCAAAAAGGATGTAAACGTTGATCTTATGATTGTAAAGTTGTAAAGATTGCCACAAACGACACAAAAGCTTATGAATCGTCTGGTTAGACTATAAAATTGCTTTTGATAGCCTACCACATATCTGAATTAAGAAATGCCTGGAAATGAATAAAATAGTTCCTACTAGTATGAGATCATAGAGAAGCACACTGATTTTGAACACTGACAATGAATCTCTAAATGCTGGAGGTATAAGAATTTCATATGGCAATTTCCAAGGTGACTCTATCACCACTCCTCTTTTGTCTAGCATTAATAGCTCTCTCAAAATTGCTCAATGATGCACAGTACGGTTATAAAATGTTTGATAAAAATATAAATCATCTCAATTACATGAATCATTTAAAGCTCTTTGCAGAAAATGACCAACAACTCAAGGGCTTACTAGCGATTGTTAAACAATTTAGTGATGACATCACGATGCAATTTGGCCTCGATAAATGGGCAAAAACTACCTTTATCAAACGATAATTGACAGAAACATCTAACGTTAACCTTGACCAGCAAAATGTCATAAAAGTGTTAGAACCAGCGGAGAGTAACAAATACCTAGGGTAATTGAATGGGACGGAATCAAACATGCAGTGATGAGGGAAATGATCCGAAGAGAATGTTATCGCAGGGTGAGAGCAATACTGAAGACAGGGCTGAATGCAAGAAACAGGATCGAAGCAATCAATGCTATAGCCATACCAGTCGTGACTTACAGTTTCAATATCGTTAACTGGTCAATTACTGAAATATGTAATCTTGACTGAAAAGTATGAATACTGTTGGCAATGCATAGAATGAACCACCCTAAGCAGATATAAAACGACTTTATCTGCGAAGAGGGAGGAATTAACAGTGAAGATTGCTACAATTGGCCTAGATACCTACCTGAAAAACTGTGAAGACTGGTTGTTAAAACTTGTCTCAAAACATGAAAACAAGAAAGCATCAAACTCAGTAACAAAACAGGCAAAGGAATATCTAAGCGAATTCCAAATACAACAAGTTCCAGAATTAGACGTGCTAGAAACAAGCGCAGAAAAAGCTAAGCGCATGAAAACCCGTGCAAAAACTGCTGCCTTAGATATTCTGACTGATAAATGGCAAGAAAAACCTCTCACTGACAAATACCCAAAGAGAGCGAATAATGCCGATGTTAACAAAGCCCTTACTCTTCAATGGCTAATGGTTTCTAGCTTAAAATCAGAAATGCAAGTGTTTATCATAGCAGCTCAAGACCAATGCCTACCTATATGGAACTACCAGGCCAACATATTAAAGAACGGCAGCTCCCAATATGTCGTGTATGTCAATAACAAAATGACACCATTGATCATGTCATCTTCATGTGCAGTTTTCTTGCGCCTACGGAGTATCTCAACAGGCATGAAAGAGCTGCACAATATATTCACCGGATAATTTGCAGGAACACAAATTATAACTGGCAGGAACATAAACCACCCCCATAGATTGAAACTGATCTCATGTCACTCCTCTGGAACTTCACCATTCAAACTAACAAAAGAGAGAGACCAGACATCATATTGAAAGACTGCAGACTAAAATCATGCCTCCTCATTGATATCACTGTCCCAATCGATATAAACGTATCTGTCAAGACCTACCAAAAGCTTAGCAAGTATAAAGATCTTGAAATAGAAATTAGAAAAATGTGGAACTTGATGATTAAAAAATACCTGTTGTCATAGGTGCCCTAGGAATGATAGCAAAAGGGGCTGATTGCTACCTAAATCAGATATCAGGAAACCCCAAAATGACAGAAATTCAAAAGATAGTGCTATTGGAAACTGCCCATATTCTACGTAAAATAGTGTCTATGTAGTCTCAAATTTTAAAACAAACAATGTCCTTATGGCTTCCTAGACATTCTCTGGAACAATACTATATACAAAACCAAATATATGGCATGTTAGGCATAACACCAACATGAACTTCTAAACTTGTTGTCTCTTGAGGTCTGTGGGTGATACTTGGAGCAAACTTGTACAAATATAAAGCACAATTCAAGGATAATAATAATAATCCACTATGAGCTATATAGAAAGCTAGGATTTGAACATACTGATAGTTGGTATGAACTTGAACCTGGTAAAGTACTAGAAAGTAAGAAATATAAGATGTGGGACTTTAACATTTAAACTGAAATAGTAATAGAAGGTAGAAGACCTGATTTTGTACTAGTAGATAAAGAGAATAGAAAGTGCCAGATAATTGACTTCACAATACGAAATGATGAAAACATTTATACGAGAAGAGCGGAAAAATTAGCAAAGTACCAGGACTTAGCTATTAAATTGCAGAGACTATGGAAAGTGTGGGTAAAATGTATCCCTGTAGTTACAGGTGCACCTGGAACTATCCCTATTGATCTGAACAAATCGATAGGGGAAAGAGACATAAAACTCAATTTAGTACAGCTCCAGAAAACAATGTTATTATTGACATCTAGGATACTTAAGAGGATTCTTGTCATCTAAGGTTACTTGTAGCCCGATGTTAGGATCTTTTCTTTTCCAACATCCAAATCTTTTGAGAGTATATGAAAATAATAATAATACTAATAATAATAATAATAATAATAATAATAATAATAATAATAATAATAATAAATGCTTTCTAATTGATGTATCAATACCAGCAGATGACAACGTTTATCTAAAAGAAATGGAACAACTTTCAAAATACAAAAACCTGGAAATAGAGATAACTCGAATGTGGAATCTAAAAAACAGAAACAATTCCTATCATAGTAGGTGCCTTAGGTATAATAAAAAAATATTCAGACAAATACATAACAAAAACACCAGGACTTACAAATATATATAACATACAGAAAATTGCACTACTGGGCACTGCACACATCCTACGCAAAACACTTTCAATACAGTAACCATAAGAGCATCACAGCAAACCACAGCACATACCCAAGGTGCACAGAGCTGCGCACGGTAGTGAAGTGAAAGCACGTTATAAAAATAAAACTACTGAACAATAATAATAATAATAATAATAATAATAATAATAATAATAATAATAATAATAATAATAATAATAATGATGATGATGATAATAATAATATTATAAATGCCCGGATGCAGTACCAGTCAGTGGCTCTCATGGCTTCTGATCTTAACTAATTGGAAGTGTTATCATGTACGTTGTTTTGTTTTGGTTCATCATCCTTAAACAACCCTTACTTAGGGAAGTTTTGAGCAGCATAGGATACTCAGCCTGAAGACCTGAAGAACATTCTAATTGGGCCCCACTTTCAAGGTCTAGTGCTGTTTATCTTCATATGAGATCACCATGTCGTGCACATATGTTTGTGCTGCAACGTGCCTGGTGTACCCCTATAAGACGAGTCGCTATGATGGGTATACTGGGCTTCGTATATTCTACGCGAGTTTCACTTTGATATCATGCTCTGCTCTCTCGCTCAATAATAATAATAATAATAATAATAATATTTTAGAAGCACATCTTTCTTTCTTTCCTTCTATCTTTCCTTCTTTCATTCTTTCGTCATTTCTTTCGTTCGTTCTTCTTCCTCTTCTTCTTCGTCTTCTCCTCCTCCTTCTTCTTCTTCTTTTTCTCTTTTCTTCTCCTTCTCCTTCTCCTTCTCGTTCTCCTCCTCCTTCTGGTTCTCTTCCTCCTTCTCGTTATCTTCCTCCTTCTCGTTCTCCTCCTCCTTCTCGTTCTCCTCCTCCCTCTCCTTATCCTCCTCCTCCTCCTCCTTCTCCTTCTCCTCCTCCTTCTCGTTCTACTCCTCCTTCTCGTTCTCCTCCTCCTTCTCGTTCTCCTCCTCCTCCTTCTCATTCTTCTCCTCTTTCTCGTTCCCCTCCTCCTTCTCGTTCTTCTCTTCCTCCTTCTCGTTCTCCAACTCCTTCTCTTTCTCCTCCACCTCCTCCTTCTTCTCCTCCTTCTCTTTCTCCTCCTCCTTCTCGTTCTCCTCCTCCTTCTCGTTCTCCTCCTCCTTCTCATTATCCTCCTCCTTCTCTTTCTCCTCCTCCTTATCGTTCTCCTCCTCCTCTTTCTCCTCATCCTTCTCTTTCTCCTCCTCCTTCTCGTTCTCCTCCTCCTTCTCGTTCTCCTCCTCTTTCGTCGTCGTTGTCGTCGTCGTCGCCATCATCATCATCATCATCATCATCTGCTTTCGTGAATTATTTCTTATTATTCTTAATGCTGCTGTTGTTGCTGTTGTTAGAGCTGGTGATTGTGGCGTCACTGGCAGTGCTAATGGTGCTCTAGTAACCCCACACATAGAACGATCGCATCTCCTCACAAATAGTGACCTTCTGTTTAAAGATGACACCTGCAAGATGTTTTATATTCATTTATCATATGGGTACACTGAAGAATTGATATTTAAATGATTGCAACGTAGCCAAAGTGCATTGAAAAGATACGAAACATTCATCGGGAATTCACCATCAAATCATCTTTGCCATCTAATATTGTCAATTGTTAAGATATTGAATTCTCATTTTCAATTGTGCAAATCTGTAGAAACGTGTTTTATGGATGGTTGAAAATATATAGATCTTTTCGAATTATGGACTTCTGGGTTTTCTTCATACTTAACACTGAAAAGAAAAGCAACGACAATAACATCAGAATCAGAATAAATATTATAAATGTGAAATGAAAATAAGGCAACAAAAGCTAAATATCACCACGGCATTCTATAATTCTATAATTCTATAAGTGTTCATTATTTTCTACCAATTCCAAAATCTTCGTATTATTTATTTCCCGTTGGTTGATGTCATATGTCATATGATAGGCGTAGCAATTCAAGTAGATTACATACATACATATACACATACATACATACTAACAAACGCATGTATATATATATATA
>NC_068983.1:153883449-153884149 GCF_001194135.2 Octopus bimaculoides | reverse complement strand
TATATATATATATATATATATATATATATATATATATATATTCATATATAAATATATACGTATATGTATACACACCCAAGGACACACACATCTATACACACGCACACATATGCATAGGAATATAATTATATATATATATATATGTTTATATACATGTGTGTTTGTCTGTGTGTGTATGTACATAAATGTGTACATTTATATGCATATTTGCACATACATACACATGCGAACGGTGATTGCTACATATGGTTTTCTGCAAGAATGCGCATGTACACGTCGTATTTCTTACCTATGTGTGGACGAATATACGTGGTATTACAATTACTGCGTCAGTACCGCTTGGAATCTAATTTAGTGATCGTGTTACGCGTGACCAAACAAATTTCCATCGGATATTTTCAATACAGATTTTGTCTTTTCTTTTCCCCACCGATTCATTCTATCGAAATATCAATGATTGCTAAGAAGAAAACAAAAAAATAATATTTCATATATACCCACACGTACATCTACATCCACTTACACGCCTAAATACGCATTCGCTTTGGAGAAAAAAAACCTCGTTGATTATTGGAAATCATACACGTAACACATGCACACATACACACGCACAACTATATGTATGTGTGTGTATATGTGTATATATGTATGCGTGTGTATGTATACATCTAAAAACGAACATATATAGATCGGAAGAGCG
>NC_068983.1:153879241-153882533 GCF_001194135.2 Octopus bimaculoides | reverse complement strand
ATATATATATATATATATATATATACATATATATATATATATACATACATTGTATGAGAGAAATATGCACACATACACAGACACACGCGCGCACACATATATGTTAGAAGAACAATGATAATAATAATAATATTACCAATAACAATAATCGAAATAATTTTATCCATTCACCAATACTCTCTGGGTAAAGCAGTGTTTCAATTCAATTCAATTAATTTCTGCTGAAATGTATAATATAGATTAGAAAAGAAAAACAATTTGTCAACGTTCCCAAATTTATATTGCTGTGAGGTCAATATGATGGCATAAAGTTCTTTCATTTAACATACATCAGCTATATAAGAGTACACGCTCGCCCACAAACACAAATACATCCATGTATATTTATAGAGGCAAATAGATGTCTATTCAACTTTGTAAGAACTCATAAGTGATAATGAATTGGTATTGTTTATTTCACATTTATTTTGCATATAGTTATATTAGTTCACAATTTGAAAATGCTTGTAACGAACAGTACTGTATTCATGTTTACGATTATTGTTAACTTGGAAAAGGACATCCAGTTTAAGGAAAGATATTGTCAAAGGCTTATAGTTCTAAATTCCCTGCACTTGGATAAGTGTGTAGCAAGGGCTACATTACCTTATCTATTCTTCCTATGTGTATGGCATGCCCCGAATTTTGTCTGACTACTACTTTTAGCAAATAGATTCAATTCGTAGATACTGCTTCTACAGCTCGTTATGCGTATAGTTTCCTATGTGTTACATCGCTTTCAGGTAAATGAATAATTTAGAAATGAATGATCATCTTACCTCGTGGCTTTTCGCTAAAAATTGTAAAATAATTTTATTATATAATAAAAATAAAACAATCTGTTTCACTTGCATCAGTGAACTCATCACACACAAAAACGATATAAGTACGTGAATGATTGAGAACGCTAGAAAATTCTCGCTAGAAACTATATTTACACTACGTTCTCAGTAAAAGATGAAGGTCACACATTAATTTAATATTAATACACACACACAGAGACACAGACACATACACACATACACACGCACGCCCACACGCATATACAGATGCGCACACACAAACACGTACAAACATACACAAAGATATACTTACATGCATGTGTGCGTGTGTATGTGATGGTCTAGCATTTTAATTAAGCGCCATTAACGAACAATATTCAACAATACACGGTGTGACTGTCCTAAATTGGATGATTACTGTAGAATCACTAAGTTTTGTTAAAGAAATTATTGTAGAACCAAATAGATTAAATGGGGAATTAATGAGTAAATCAAAAGAAGCGATTTGGAAAAGTAACGTGACTAATATGCTTGCACTAATGGCGAGAACAGGCCCCGAGAATATTGTTCTCCGCAAAATTGAATGGTTGCGTAGACAGAGCTAAGACACGTAATCCACAAAACAAGTGAAGGAAATCCGTTATCGAAATCCGTATGGCAGAGACACAAGAAAATAAAACAAATTCAGTGTTGTTGGATGCGGATAAGCGAGTGCTACTCGATGCCAAACAAATATTCGCGAAGAAGTACTCAACTGTTCAGGATGACGGACTGGACATTACAGTAACTGATACTACAGCCAACGTTGACGGTCTGTCTTGATTCCCAGTGAAGATGCAGAGCGTTGCGAAAAATCCGATATCAACATCTAAGATAAAGAACGTCATCTTAGGTTTTACGAGGTGCAGATTTCTTGATTTGTAAGTCATGCAACGACCAAAAACACCAGACATATTTACCGATGTCACTGCTGATTAGTGTTTCAAATGGCAGCACAATGGTGTATTTTCAGTTCTGTTGACCAAGATGTAGTTGCTTTGAGGCATTAAGACCGAAACAAAGGAGTTCTAATCAATTGTTTTTTGCACTTGTTAAAAACGTAGTCGAGAATGTGTAGGAGTGAATAATCTCGAACCGGCCTATCGCTGGTAACTTTCATCTCAATGCAATACAGTTTAGCGAGGGCAGGTAGCATCCATGATATTAATGGGATTCAGCTCAACATAGATTCCATTAGAAGCTATTAATCGGCCGTCGTCATGGTAGCGGGATTCAGTCTCGTCTTCAGACGCCGCATCTATTCAATGTACAGCATCTTTTCTGCGGTCAAATTGAATCGCCACCCAAAGAAAACGCTCCAGCTAATGCAATACTCCCATCAAGGGTGTCTGTCCTGATTTGAGAGCCACTGCTGCGAAAATTGAAGCTGTTGAGGTGCATTGATATAAGATACAGAAGTACTGTGACGGTATAAGTTGATGATATCAACGATGCTAACAGACATCACGCAAATTTAAGTGGTCAATACCACCTAAAATAATAAGAGGTACTGAAATTAACCAGGGCCAGTGGCCAGAATGACAGCTCGGCATGGTCCTGTTGAGTTGTTTAAGATACTATTCGGTTCGGACCTTCATGTGAATAGGAATAGGGAGGACGTTACAAATAAGAATACCTGTTTCACTTTTAAACGTGCTGAGTGGGAGCCATCTTGGAAGGCAGCGTAAAGATAACGAACGTATATGTCACCTCGATTGATAAACCACCGGGGTCAATTTTATCTTCCACCTTTCTGCGGTCGAAGGTACCCGTCAAGTTTTAGGGTCGATGTAATCAACTGGCTGCTTTCCTTCAAAATTTCTGGTTTTCGGGCCAAAATTAGAAAGGATTATTTCGATTATTATGATTAAAATTATAACTTGTATTATTTACAGACTATTGTATATTGATATTTTGCTGAATATTTGTGTATAATTAAAACGAGCATATTATAGAGAAAATATAATTAACAGATCTAAGAAGAAGGATAAAAAATAATAAAACGGCATTGAATTAATAAAATCGTTTCTATCGCTTTTTTTCTATTGAGTCGTTTAGCTTTTAAATTCTCATTAATAAAGGGCATTGCTCGAGAAGTTATTTCTTCTGCTGCATGCACTTGAATATAGTAATTAGGCTTGCATGCATGTAGATGTATAAGTACACACACACACACACACACACACACACATACACACACACATACATACAAACACACACACACACACACACACACACACCTATATATATATTTATATATATATATATCCACGTGACTGTTTATATAAACGTGGTATATGTGTAGGAATATATATGTATATATATAGTATATATATATGTGTATGTATGTATTTATATATATATGTATGTGTGTATATATATATATATATATATATATATATATATATATATATATATATATATATATATAT
>NC_068983.1:153871619-153877691 GCF_001194135.2 Octopus bimaculoides | reverse complement strand
ATATATATATATATATATATATATATATATATATATATATATATATATATATACATATATATATATATGTTAATAAGAAAATGGAGGTTATTAAGAGGTGGTATTCATCAACTTTTAGGCATAATATTATGTCTACTTATTTATTTAAAAAGAAACAGTTATAACAAAATACATACAGGTATAACTGAAACGTCTCTCCACACCAGGTATTGGCATGAAATTTGAGTATTCCGTATATGTTATGCAAGCCACATGCCAAAAATAAGTCGCAGAGCACAAGACCGACACAGAAAGAAAAATATTCCAAGGGAGGGAAAGATCCTCATGAGACAACGAACGAAGGTTGCGAATCGCTTTAACCAACATCCCAAAAGTAGTGAAAGGTCCCGCCTAAAAGCAACACTGGTCGAGATTGCAAAAGGCCTCTAGCAATAGCAATCCTATGTGAACGAGAGAGCAGACAATGAAATCTGAGTTATACAAAAACCATTAGGTCAAACCCAAAAGCCTTCTTTTATTATATCAAATTAACAACCTCAGTACGCTGCAATTAGGACACCTCTTCCAGAAGGATGGCTCCCTCGCATATATCCCAACGTGAATACAGTGAAGTACTGAATAACCATTTCAAAGGTATCTTTACCGCCCCGTTGGCACACAGACAATTGAACCATCGAGACAGTAACGATAGACTATAATACGAGCCAAAGATGAGGTGGACGCAAAATCAGCTGCTGGCTCTAACGGTTTCACAGCTATCCTCAGTAAATCATGCAAAAGTACACAAGCAAAACCACTACAGATTCTCTTCCAGAGTTTTCTTGCAAATGATTAGCTGCCAAGAAACCTGAAAGAGGGAATAATATGCCCAATCCATAAATGAGGAAGCACAGCAGATGCCAAAGTCTATAAGCCTTTCTCTTTGACTTCACACATCAGCAAAGCCATGGAACGAATGAATAGTCATATGGAATCTAATAACATTTCTTGAAGAGATTGACTTACTGAGTGATACTCAGCAAGGTTTTCGACCAGGTAGGAACTGCCTGACCCAGATCCTACAGCACTATCACTAGGCGTGGATGCAGTTACTCGACAACTCAGATGTGGATGTAATATACCTTGACTTTGCAAAAGCTTTTGATAAATTTTATCATGGTTAGATAATTCACAAACTGTGCAATCTAGGCAAAACTGGAAAACTTGGGGAATGGTTACATGACTTTCTGAAAGATAGAAGTCAGCCAGTGGTGAAAAATAGAGCCACCTCAAAGGAACCACAAATAGTGAGTGGTGTTTCATGGGGCACTGTCTTGGAACTACTGCTTTTCATAGAGGCCCTCTATGATATGCCCTCAGCTGCCTGGGTAGTCACCTTTTCCAGGTACACAAACGATACGAAAGTCTCGCAGAAAATGCAAAACCCTAGCGATGTTGCACGCCTGCAACAGGAGTTGGACACAATTTACACATGGATCGAGGACAATAATATGCAGTTTAATGGTGGAAAATTCCAAGCCCTACGCTACCAATACTCAAAACTGAACACAAGCATACAGAGTACTCTGGCTCACGGGCGATAACAATTCCAGAACCTAAATCACTGCAGGACCTGGGTATCGACATCAGTGATGATACCTCTTTCTAAGTGCACATTACCAGGGTGGCGACGAAGGGCAGACGGCTGCCTGGATGGAGCCTGAGAAGCTTCAGAACTAGAGAGAAGGAAACCATTATGGTCCTCTGGGGGACATTCGTACTCAGTCGCCAGGACTACTTCTCCCAGCTATGGTCCACCCCACACTCTAAAATTAACAAAGTAAAAGCCACAGTACGCTGTAAAATAGACCCCTCTTCCAGAAGGAAGGCTCCCTCGCAGATAACTTGAAGCAATCCAGCGAATCTTCACAAAGAATATCTTCTAATTGCAATAGTTCAGCTACTGCGAAAGGCTGGAAAAGCTAATAATCTACTCACCGTCGCGTAGGTTGGAGGGATATGAAGGAATATACATCTGGAAGGGACTGTGCCAAATTTTGGCTTGAACGCTACACAAATGGGTTGCACTGCACAGTGCTTAACATCCCAACAATGCCTTCCCGCTGCGGGAAAAGTTATTGCAACACCCTGTGTTTCAAGGGCCCACGGTGTTTTAATATTCTCCCAAAGAGCCTGAAGGACCTACACAAAGTGGATTTAGGTGTGTTTAAACAAAACTGGATCGCTACCTGTCGAGAGTCCCATACGAACCTACCTCGCATGCCTCATGTCAGATGAGGCTCTTAATGATAACAGTGTTTCAAAATGTTGGTGCTCAAGCATGACTGCAGGTTTGAGCTGTAACCGATAACATAGAAACCAGAAAAATAATATATTTATAATAAGATGAGAAAATAGAGAGATAATTAATAAATTATTCTTTCTTAATTAAAAAAATTATCAAACATCGTTTACAGGTGTTTCAATTCCAGGCCTTCAGAAAATTAATCAATAAAATTTAAAATTATTTGAAAGTCGGATCTCTTCAGTGGTAGTTAAAGAAATACAGCCAGTAATTTATTTGTTCTTATATATATATATATATTAAATTCAAATTACGATGAACGTAAACAAACAAAGTTTACTTTAGAAGCCTTGAGATGTCTTAGAAAGTTTAAGTGATTTTAAATTCTCAAACTCAGGATAATGCTAACAATATAGCCTGAACAGGATAAGCTACCCCCATTTTGCAGAAAAAAACTGTTGGCGGCCGGTTATTAGACTCGAACTCACACCTCCCTGATTACGCGTCGCGCTGCTCTGAACCATTAAGTTAGACCGCCCGCAAAACAAATTCTTCTGCAAATTTAAGATATATAGAAATCTTGCTTATATATATATTAACGCACACATATGTAAATGATAGAAAAATATGATGAAAATTTATTTCTAAAAACTATAAAAAATTCAAACATAAAGAAAAAATTGTTTCGTAACTTTATACGCCCCTTTATCCACTCCTCGACGTTTCTCCCTGTATCGTTCTACGTATACTATATGTTTAGAATGATACATTGAAGAGGTGTTCTTTATTAATGCTACCAGATTACTTGAATCTATATATTCTAATTTAAATTCGTATATGTATATACGTATGTATGTGTGAGTGTGTGCGTGTGTGTGTGTATGTGTGTGTACACGTATATATACACATATTAACTTAATCT
Organism: Octopus bimaculoides; assembly: GCF_001194135.2. Classification (NCBI taxonomy): domain Eukaryota; kingdom Metazoa; phylum Mollusca; class Cephalopoda; order Octopoda; family Octopodidae; genus Octopus; species Octopus bimaculoides. The sequence continues at coordinate 153,874,485 of NC_068983.1, read as the reverse complement.
GAATGATTCCACCTTCCTGGCTAGGAAAACAGGCCAACATTTTCCCTGAACGTTTAGTTAGTTTGTCATAGTATTGTCCTTTTAGAGCTGAGGGGAGTACAACTATAAAACGATAAATGCTGTGCTTAAGTTCCCAACGCATTGCTCAGTAAGGGAATTGAAACCACGGTCGCTCGATCAGGAATACAAAAGACTAAGCACTTGGAGCAAGTATCTTCACGCACACAAACACACACATAGAGATTTGTAGACAGATAAGTGTACACGTATATATATACACGTACATAGAGATACACGTATACACTAACAATAAACTCGGTTACATGAAGCAGATTTCTTGGGAGATGAATTAATCTATAGAAAATAAAAAATAATAGAAGTCTTATACTGGAACTAGTAGATGTGCTCGTCTCTATATATGAGTAACTAATCTGACATTTTAGAATATGTGGATCATATAATGAATCTCTATTGAGTATTTTTCTATAGGGAACATATGAAACATAATTCACTCCATTTTGAAAAACTGGGACTATTTCTAAACGCTTTAAGAATACTAAGAAATTTTGATATGCTCATAAGTAATATATTGTTAGCATGATACAAAATAAATTTTAGTAGTAAGTTTCAATAGAGATGCAAATATGTATATGTATTTGTTGCATGCATATTCAAATACAACGGTGTAACTACTCTGAAAATTTGAATCACCGAATGGATAAAGCAAAATACATTTATGGAATAAGAAGTGCAGCATAATACAGTATGTTAATATAGCACTGCAACTGGATTGGAGATGATAATAAAGTTAAGTGAAGTTAAATAGAATATAAGTAAATCTATAATAAATGTCACATAATAAAGGTAGGAATGAAACACTATGGTATCAAGAGATGTTGTTGGAAGCTAGTTGGACTAAGTGTTCGAGATAAGTTATATGAAAGTACATTATTATATCTATTATTTGTAAATCTACGTGTGTGATTAACAGTGAATCTTACCAAACACATGAATATATAAACACACGAATATATGTGTCTGTACATGACGTAGAAACGTCATGTTTAGGATATACAGATTTCACATTTCACATTTAGTGTGTGTGCATATATGTGTGTATGTATGTATTACGAGCATATATATATATATATGTATATATATATATATAAAAGAGACCAAATTGTCGGTACACTGCTATATTTTTTTATATATAAAAATATAAAAATGGAACAACAACGCAAAACATCCAGACAGTTAGGTGATACGAAAAAGGGACAACAAAACATCCAGAAAGACGATGCAAAGAAAACAAGGACGAGTCATTCGGAGTTTTCTTTCCTCAGTCGAGTTCCAGATTATCTTTGCAATTTCGGCTGGTTATACTCGAAGTTGCTCCAATCTGGCCAGCCTGAAGGAAAAACTAAGCTAAGAACACTAGATTCCTTAGAAGAAAGCAGTGAAGGTATGCGAAAACAAGGACGGGAAAACAACGGAGACATGTTACAAAAATACAAATAACAGGATATTAACAACGGGTGTCTTTCTACAAAGGACGAATTAAATTAAGTTGGTGTGTGTGGAAGTAAAGCTTTACGGCAGGGACATAACATTTGATAGGCACAGGTAGGAATCAAGAAAGAAAGGTCAGGCTTGGCCGAACATCGGTCACGTGGGGAGAGAAGAGAGAGAGGTTGAAGCGGCAGAGGGATAGAAGAATTAAGGAGGAGCGATAAAAAAAATGAAAGGGACAGAGTTAAGTGAAAGAGGAGGGAAGGTGAGCGTGAAGCGAAGGCTAGGAAATATAAGAAAGTGGTAACGAAAGAATGAAGAGTGGAATGAACGAAGTGTGAGGGGGCTGATAGAAGGAAGGAAAGAATTAAAGAATAGAAGGAATAATAGAGTCGTACAAGATTTATATATATTTATCTTTACATATAAGAGACCAAAGTGTACGTATGCCGCTATATGTTTATATATAAAAAATTAAAAAAATGGGACAAGAACCCAAAACATCCAGACAGTTAGGTGATACAAAAAGGGGACAAAAGATTCTTACATGTAAGTATATATGCATATACTCATTTATTATTTGTGTTATATATATATATATGTATATATAAATTTTGTACGGCTCTATTAATCTTTCTATTCTTCCAAGGAATCTAGTACTCTTAGGTTAGTTTTACCTTGGGGCTGGCCAGATGGGAGCAATCTCGAGTATAACCAGCCGAAATTGCAAAGAAAATCAGGAACTCGACTGAGGAAAGAAAACTCCAAATGACATGTCCCTGTTTTCTTTGTATCGTCTGTCTGGATGTTTTGTTGTCCCTTTTTGGTATCACCTAACTGTCTGTATATTTAGCGTTTTTGTCCCATATTTGTGTGTGTATATATATATATATATATATATAAACAGTTTGTAGGCTCATGCCTAACTCTCTTCTTTATTAGTATATACGTTTCCGCCATAGAAATCAATGGATGATTTAGTGATTCGCTAATGTGTATACATAGAATTAACGGAAACAGTAATTTGCAATGTTTCGCCAAAAGTGAGAATTATAATTGCCACAAAATGTGCCTAGAGTGTTAGAAAATAACTACATTGCGAGAAATAAGACCTAAAATGCTCTAATGCTGTAGTCAATACGCTTAAATACAAACACACACAAACAGGCACTTTTTGGATGATTAAGATCTCTGTTAGTGTATATGTTTAAATTTATGCGCGTTCACCACAGCACTAGGGCATTTTAGCTCTTATTTCAAGCAATATACGTATTTTCTAACACACTAGTCACATTTAGTGACACACAAACACACACACACACACACACACACACACACACACACACACACACACACA
>NC_068983.1:153867685-153869737 GCF_001194135.2 Octopus bimaculoides | reverse complement strand
TATATATATATATATATATATATGTATATGTATACATATATATGTATGTATATATGTATATACGTAGAGAGAGAGGTAGATAGGCAGACAGACCTGTAGACAGAGACAGACAGAAATTGAAATGATGTAGATACGTTTTTGCTGGAAGTTATATCCTGTTTTCAATCAAAACATTGATTAGATACAGGTTCTAACCGTTTCTCATATATATTTATTATATTTTCACATAAATTGAGCCTTTAATATTTTTGTTTATGTCTTTCTTCATAGAACAAGTAATTGTGGAAATATTGGCGATTGATATTGTTATTTGATGCAAACCAGTTTCAGTTAAATTTCCTTTCAAATGGCATCACACACATGGAGTTTTGAAATTACCTTTCCCATTTTAACGGTTCCTGGCCTCCCATCTCTTCTGAAATTAATTTCTAATTTGACAGGAAATTTTCAGGAATTATATTCGAGAAACACAATATATTCCCCCTATGTTTTCTTTTGCCTCTTGTCTTTCATTTCTGTTTCTTCCTCCAATGATACATTAATACTATGTAGTTTGGATAAGAGCCGGCAAGCTTAGCTCCATAATTGTAGCAAAATTGGCTTTCAACATATTTGCCATAACGTAAATTTATAACATCAATATATCTGTTTATCTATCTATCTTTCAATCTGTTCACATACCTACCTACCTATTTACAGACACACGCTTAGACACACATTCACATGCATCACAAACACAGACGTGAACATACACACACGTAACTCGCAAACACTGAAAGGAATAAAACAACACAGAAATCGTATAAATGAACATGCATAGATGTGTATTTGTCTGCGTATAGAGTTGCGTGTATATATATATATGTATATCATATGTATATCATATATATATATATATATATACATATATATATATATATGCAGAAATAGAAAGGCAAATATGCATATGTACATGTGTGTGCGTGCGGTGTGTGCGGTGCGCGCGGTGTGTGTGAGCGTGTGTGTGTGTATGTGTGCGTCCATAATTGTGCTTGCGTTTGCGTGTGTGTGTGTGTGTGTGTGTTTGTGTGTACACGATTGCCAATGTAGTAGGAACCGCTTTTCCGTCCACACATTATTGGAATTTATTGCGTTTTGCATAAAGGGAAATGCATGATATTTTATTGATAAAATGACCAGCTACAAATTGTGTGTTTGTAAATTTCCGAAAGGAATTTCATCCTAAATTATGAGTATTTGAAGACTAAGACTTTGAATAGAATGCTATGATCGGTTGCAAACATATGTGTAGATATTGTAGAAAATAAGTAAATGAATGCCCTAATACAATCATTTTTACCGTATGAGGACACTGAAGAAAGCTTTCTCGTTCTTAAATGCATTCTATTTTATTGTTTTTAAAATTCTATATTAATTAACATGTGTGTAGTCCAGAGACAGCGGGTGTTTTCTGTTATTTCTAGCAACCAAAACATCCAGTTTTTATCTTGAGAATCTCTAACTTGTATTTTTTTTTTTAAATTTAATTTGCTATGGCAATATGGTTTTATATCAGTAAGACTTGGACGTGAATTTTATTTCCAATTTGCATCTTTGTCGATCTGAAGAATTACCACATTTTCTGTGGAATTCTACTTGAAAACCGTACAAGTTAAAATGTTTTCATCTTATATTATGTTTTTTTCAGTAGTTCTTGTAGATGCAGTTGTTGATACTGTTATAACTATCATCATCATCACCACCACCACCACCACCACCACCACCATCATCATCATCATCATTGTTATTATTATTATTATTTTATGTTTGACTTTTGTTTTGCATTTGTACAAGTTGGATCCAAGTCTCACCCAGAGACCTCAAGAGACAACAAGTTAGAAGTTCATGTAGGTGTTATGCCTAGGGTACCATATATTTGGATTTGTACAGTTTTGTTCAAGTGAATGTTTAAGAAACCATAAGAAAATTTGTGTTTGCTTTAAAATTTGAGATCACATAGACAGTATTTTACGTAGGATACGGGCAGTTCCCATGAGCACTATCTTTTGAACT
>NC_068983.1:153849026-153865293 GCF_001194135.2 Octopus bimaculoides | reverse complement strand
GTTGTTGTTGTTGTTGTTGTTGTTGTTGTTGTTGTTGTTGTTGTTGTTGTTATTATTATTATTATTATTATTATTATTATTATTATTATTATTATTATTATTAAGGCTGCGAGCTGGCAAAATCGTTAGCACGCCGGATGAAATGCTGAGCGGTAAGTCGTCTACCGCTACGTTCTAAGTTCAAATTCTGCCGAGGTCGTCTTTGCTTTTTATCTTTTCGGAGTCGATTAAGTAAGAATCAATTACGCACTGGGGTCGATATAATCGACTAGCACGCTCCCACAATCTACCCTTCTATCAAAAATTTGAAATCATCATCATCATTATTATTATTATTATTATTATTATTATTATTATTATAAATGCGACAAGGTGGCAGAAACGTTAGCACACGTTCTGAGTGCAAATTCCGCCGATGTTGATTTTGCCTGTCATCCCTTCGGGTATTGATAAATTTAGTACCAGTTACGTACCAGAGTTTATGTAATCGACTTAATCATTTCCCCACAAATTTGAGGCCATGGTGCTTCCAGTAGAAAGGATTATCATTATCATTATTCAGGCGGCGATCTGAGGTAGCAGGATCGACAGCACGCTGGGTGAAATTCGGCCTTTCAGCCTTTCGGGGTCGATAAATTAAGTACCAGAAAAACAATTGGGTTGATATAATCGGCTGTCTACCACACCTAAATTTCAGGCCTTCTGCCTATAATAGAAATAATAATTATTATTATTATTATTATTATTATCAATACTATTAATATGCTTAGTGTTGTTTGTTTTTGTTCGTACCTATGGTGTGTACCACACTTACTTCAAAGGAAGATGTGAGTGGCACAGCGAGAGAGGAAGACAGAGAGAAAGTAAGAGAGAGAGAGAGAGAGAGAGAGAGATAAAGAGAGAGAGAGATAGAGAGAGAGAGAGAGAGAGAGAGAGAGAGAGAGAGAGAGAGAGAGAGAGAGAGAGAGAGAGAGAGAGAGAGAGAGAGAGAGAAAGAGACAGTGAGTGGTAATGTTGTTCGTTTTGTGGTTTTAAATGCTTACCACTTCGCAAGAAAAGAAGATACGTAGATCGAAAGAAAAGTTGATACATAGATACATACACACAAGGTTAAATTAAAAGCGGGGAGAGGAGAGATACAGAGGAAGTGAAAGGGAAAGAGAGAAAGTGAGAGGAGGTGTGCGGTGCCTAGTAGTGCTATTTTCTGTATGTTATATATACTTGTTAGTTCTGGTGCTTTCATTACAATGATAAGCATTGTGTCTGTCTTTACATTCCACATTCTAATTACCTTTAAAAACAAAAAACAATTCCTATCATAGTATTATTATTATTATTATTATTATTATTATTATTATTATTAATCATTATTATTATTAATGTTATTATTGCCTTTGCACAGCAATTGCTGGAGGTGTACTGCAGTGTCAGCTGTTCACAACCAGTGAGCTAAGTTAGCACCTCTTACTTTTCGAGCACCTTCCGGAGTATTCAGGCGGTTCCAAGCAGTGTTGTTTCTGCAAGTGCTCCACCATAATTGCAGCCCCTATTTGTTCCACGTACTTCTCAAGATGTTTGCTCACTATTCCCAGGGCTCCGACAATTATTGGTACTACTGCTATATTTTTCACCGACAACAACTGCTTAACAAGCTAACCTGCCATATCTCTCAACTTTTCTTTCTTCCTTATCACATAACTTGTTGTTAGCTTGGCATGCTATATCTATGATTCAGGATAGTTTTTCTTTCACAATTAAGACTATGTCTAGGTTCCTATTGTCTATATCTTGGTGGCACTGAATCATAAAATCCCATAGGATCGTTGCATTTTTATTTTCAACGATGCCTTCGGATTTATGACTGAACCAATTTTTGGCTCTGTCAAGTCCATGCCTGTTGCAGAGTGTCCGAAATACAAAAGACATTCAAATAGTTAACATGCCCAATTGGGTTGTTTCAATTTACTAGATTACCATTTGGAATTAATTCAGCTCCAGGAATTTTTCAACGCATTATCGACAATATTGTTAAAGATGTATCATGAGTTTGGGCACACCTAGATGGATTACTAATCACCGAGCGTTCAGATAGTGAACATCTTCATACATTATCCATCATACTAGATCTTCTTCGCAAAAGCGGATTAAACTGACGATGAATAATTTGAGTTTTTTAGTGATATTGTTCCTTATTTTGGTTACCGAATTAATAAAGATGGTTTTTAATTTAATTGTGATAAAGTGCAGACTATCTTAAATGCAGCAGAAACTAAAAGCAATTCTGAGTTAAGATCATTTGTAGGATTGTTATCACAGTATCGTGGTTTTTTTACAAAAATATTTCAGCAGTGCTGACACCCTTATATTCCTTATTGCATAAAGATACCCTTTGAGAGGGTAATGTTGAACATAAGTAAACGTTTGCAACAGTTAAGAAGTTACTTACTAATTCATCTGTACTTATGCATTATGACACACATAAACGTTTAATGTTACAATGTGATGCATCTCCATCAGGGCTAGGTGCAGCCCTTTGTCATCGAATGAATAACAGTAATGTTCGTCGCGTAGATTTTTCCTCACATACTCTGTTATCAGCTGCAAAGAACTATTCTCAGTTGGACAAAGAAGCACTTGCAGTTTGATTTGTTGTCAAGCGATTCCATCAATATATTTGGGGCCGTCATTTTGAAATTTATACAGATCATAAACCTTTTATTGCACCACTTGAAGAGCAGAGTATTCAGTAAATGTGTTCACTTAGAATGCAGAGATGGGCTTTGATGTTAAGCGCTTATAGTTATCGTATGCATTATGTCCCCGGGCCTACGAATGTTACTGCTGATGTACTGGGTCATTTACCCTTGACTACTTCCTTACACGAAATTCAACAACCATCGGAACTGGTACACATAATGCAAAATTTTAGCGGCACACCTATCTGAGGACAGGATATACTTCGACTAACAAAGATCAAATACTGTCCAGTGTCATTAAAACTGTTTTTACAGCGTAAAAATGAACTGAGTTTGCACGTGGGTTGCATATTTTAGGGCCCTCATATAATTGTACCGTTTAAAGTAAGACAACATTTAAAAAATAAATTGCATGATGCTCATCCAGGCATAAATGGAATGAAGGCATTATCTCGAAGCTACTGTAGGTGGCCCAATCTGGATGCTGATATCGAGCAGATGTGTTGAAGATGTGACGTTTGTCAACAATATCAGCGACACGCCAGGACCTGTACATTCCTGGAAGTGACCAGAAAAAACCGTGACAAAGGTTACACGTAGATTATTTTGGTCCTTTTAATGCGACGATGTGCTTATTGATGCGCATTCGAAATGGATAGATGTACATCCAGTGGTACATGCTACAGCAGAATTTACGGCAGCAAAGCAGCGAGCTGGCATGACACAGTACAAAAGTACTAGGGTTGAATTTTGCAACTAAACCCTTCAATGCAGTGACCCTACATGGCTGCAGTCGAATGACTGACAAAAGTAAAAGTTAAAGTTATTTCATAAAGGTACATGGAAAACGAAATGAGATAAGAATTATGTCCTTTAATACTTCACAAAATATGTCGTCAATGGTAACATTAGTCATTCAGGTAAGTGCATGGTCATATAATCATATGATTCATACTCTGAATAATCAAGAGTTATTTTCGCGAAACTACTAATCAATTGGGTCATAAGTTTCAGAGTCTACGAGTCACAGGTCACATGAAACAATATAAATGACTCAGCGGACAAGATGATTTGCAAATCAATTTCACTTGTCAGCTCCTATGGTAACGGTAGATTGTATCGTGTGTTAGTTGCAATACAGTAGAAACTAATCTAACTAATGTTCATGTACTATGGTTAACTACGTGCTTTAAAATTTGAAACTAAATTTGTACTACATAACTAAAGTGATTTTCTAAGGCATCAGTTATAATTTCTGCTGTCTTGTCACATTCATTTGGAGATAATCTTTAATCCAATACGAATTTTGCTAAATCTTTTACAAATTGATGGCATAACGAAACGTGAATAAGGATACTAATATACCTTAGCATAAACAATGTGACTCTTAAAAGAAGATGCTAATTATATTCGAAAAGAAAATCATTAATGTTTACAATTTTCGCACGTTTTAATGACTTACTAACTTTGTTTGCTTTGTTCCTTCGTTTCTACATATGCAACAATGATAACCTATTCGATGATTACGTTCAAGTGCTTCTATTTTATAATTGATATAGAATTTCGTCATAAACTTTTAATCATCTGGTGCCAGTATGTATATCTGAATTACAATACCATCATCGCAGTTTTCATACAAAAGGGAGATTCTAATTTGAAAATTTTAATGCAAAACAAAACATTTCCAAAATCAGATGAGATTTTGTAATTTCCTCTATGTTTTTTTGGTTTGTTATAATTAAGGATAATTGTAAAATAACAATAAATTATGCCTATAATTAACATGTCCTGTAACATCTATTATTTGTTAGAAGCGATGATGGGCTCATGCTCTTGCTGGAGATACCTGGACAATTACATTGTCAAGCAACAGAACTCATCGGAAATCGGGAAGGCGAACATCATAAGCTTCCCGCACAAGAGAGTGGGGGGAAGGATTTCTTAACAAGAAGAATTTTGTAGGCTAGCCATTTGACAGCTAGACTGTTATGCTTGTATAATATAAGATAGTAGCTTCTTTTTGGGGAGGGGGGATAGAGGCTCCAAGAAATGTATGAGCGATCTGGTTAGATCAGACCCCTGGGAAATTAGAAACGTTAAATAGATCAGTAGCATGATGATCATACTTATTCTGAAATGGAATGATAGACTGACTTTGAAATATCAGACGGATATGGCTGACTCCTTCCTACTTTCTATAATGTACTTCCCGCTTGCTCAACATAGTTTGTTTGCGAATACATCTAACCAGATCAAAGAATGCTTTATTGTTCTCTGCGGTTCCTAAGCATAACGTAGCCATCAGTTAAGCCCAATAAACCAGTGTACCAGCAGTCAGACAGCGTCTGATAGAGACGTGGTGTTGAAAAAAAAAAGAAAACACCACTGAAGTGATGAGTTCGTTCTACTAAAGTCTACATTAGCTATCAAGTATGAGGTTTTTGTGTGGAAATGTTATGTCTCTTACGTAAGGATCTAGTAGAATTTAGGTTCCTTCTTTCATATACTGACATTTGATATTACTATTATCGAATTTAACTTTTGCTTTTCCATATTCATAAGTAACAATTCTAGTAATGTACAAGGCTCAGGTTCCATAAATGCTTGCAGTCTAATAATTTGTATCCTTGCAAATCTGCATGCAATTATATTAATGAATGGCAAATAGGGACTCAGACAAAATGACATGCAGTATTTGATTACGGCGTTTTACAGTCTGTCTTAAAATTTCCCCGAGGTAAACATTGCCTTTCCACTCACCAAGATCGATGTAGTACGTAACAGCCAAGTATTGGCCTTTTGCCGGCGTAAGAAATCATTATATTAAGGAGAACGCAACAATTATTAAGTAATGACAAAATGAAATGGCGCCAATTTTAGATTAAGTTTGTAATTTAGATTGACAGTAATCGTACATAGAACAATTCTATTGATTAATGTATCAACTAAAATAGGAACCGTTATATTAAATATATTCATACTACGTTGGAATATTTCAATATATTATAACCATGCTATCGATTTTCTTTTAAACACAGGTCTGCTCTCTTGTTTTTCCTATATTTCATCTCATCCTAATTTGGTATAACTTTTTAAAAATAATTTTTGAAATATTTTGCTCCGTTTTTCCTCACAACAAATTCATTATTTCGAGATTGGTTATTACTTTAAGCCAATGAAAACGGAGGTAAAATTCTCACCGTTATTTAATGATCATCCGAAATAATTAGAGATGAAGATTTACGACTGAAAATGTTCGGTTTCAAGATTGTTATTGGAATAAATTAAAGAAATATTCAATAGAAAACTATAACATTATAACAAAAACTGTATATTTTGAAAAACATTAATAACTTAGAAATTCATGCGCGCACACAAATAAATGCATACAGGTTGGCTCACACACTTACAAATATAGTAAAAATACATTATTGTATAATCAGCAAAGAAGAGTAAAAAAATTAGATCTAGTTATAAAATTTATTTAAATTTTAAACGAATAAAAGTAAAATGTATTTAAATTAAAACATCCACTGGAAACAAAAAGAAAGAAAATGATGAAGTTCACTCAATTAAACTAAAGCGAAACACCCTTTATGTATTAATTTTATTAGATAGGATAACGTCGTCGTTAAAGCATAGAAATGAGAGAAACAAACGATATATTTGTAAAATTAATCTGAGGCTTTAGATTCCATATTTAATTATTACTTTATGGATTCATAAATTTGTTTAATGCATTCACTGTGACAATTTATAATCATGTTATTATAAAAGCGAAGAATCGTACTGTGTTGATCAGATAGTGTATCAAATTGCTTGGTTTAATGTGAGTGGTTCATATCTTGTTTCGTTTACTACACTCTGCCTGCGGCCAGTGAAGCCAGTTGTGTTTCTATATACCTGACTGTAAATAGAAAACGCTGTAAGTTAAAATTAACGATCATAATATATTACAAAAATAAAATACGACAGCGTTATGTTTCCAGAAATGGGGAAACAGATAGAGCGAAGAGAAGTCATATACATGCAGATTATTGTGCTCACCGATGAGATTACTATTACTGATACACGTTCAGCAATAGTTGATGTATCGGGTTGATTTTCTGACATAGAAAGAAAACTTCATTTTATTACTTTTCAGACTGCCAGTCAATTGTTAATAAATTTGATTAGGGTAATATTAACAGAGCAGTCATTTTTATGGCTCTGTAGTTTGTCTATCACATTCAGCTCAGTAGACAATTCATGTTTAATGCTTAATTATACCATTAATTAGTTATTACAGAATATGGATTAGAAGAAAACTACTACAATTTTACAATTTAAGGAACGCCTCGATATGATAGCACACTAACTAAAGGGGTTACCCTTACGTAACGTTCTAACTTGAATAACTGCTCATGAATACCAGATACTTGCAAATATGTACTATAAATTAGATATATATTAGCGCTGTAAACATGCAGTGCAGCATATAATCAAGGCGATCGTTCTCTGTGGAGTTAGAAACCGCAACAGAAAGTCACTCTAAGGGTTATTATCCATACATAATTGCCATGAGTCACTTATGACAATAGTAATCGTAAAGAGGACGTAGGAGACCAGGTATAATTATAGAATTACCAGCAGGATAATAAAAGAGGTGTTTATTAAACATGTTATGTTGCTAGTTGTATTCATATATAAATTTCATAATACGTTCATCTACGAAAATGTAGAATGCATAAAAATTATAAACGTGACAATATATATATTTGACAATTCAGCAATTGAACCTGGTTAAAAAGACTTTCAGAGTAAATTTGCAATATCAATCATTTCAGGGGTAAAACATTCATTACCGAAGCTTTTCATTGTTTTGTTTTGTGTTAACATCGAATATATCATGATGGTTATGCCATACTAATAAACTGCGGATACCGTTTTCGCCTGGAGCAGACTTACTACAGTTGGCCTATTAACCATTAGACTATTAGCTATGACCATGTTGTTCACATTTTATCCACACCTCTATCTACGTGTATATAGCGCAATGAGATTTTGCTTAAAATTGCTTAAGTGTACCGATTTTTTTTTCTGGTATTTTCTCATTCATCTCTAAATGCTAGGTGAAAAGCAGGACTTAGAGATGAATGTTTCTCGATCACTTCATGTCTGTCTGTCTGTCTGTCCGCCTGTCTGTCTACTGCTGGTGTTACTACTGCTGCTGGAGCTGCTGCTACTGCTGCTGGAGCTGCTGGAGCTGCTGCTGCTGCTGCTACTACTACTACTACCACTACTACTACTACTACACTCAGTCATCAAACTATTTATGACATTTGAGATAAACATTCCGCATAATAGCAACAACATTTATAAGATTCAGTAACAACCCAAACAAAAGCATTTTCAAAACATTGAAAAGAATAATTAGACAACAAAATCGCTTTCAGAATATGCAGTGGCTTTTAAATGAAATGAACGCGTACCCTAACAAAAGCTTTCCTTGTAACGACTTTCTTCTAATAAATAATGCTCTCTGTGTTCAATAATTCTGACATAAAAACTACTTCTGCTCACATGTCCTCCTTGTTACTAAGTTTGACTAAGAAGAAAACCAATTTGTCTGGAAGACAATTCAGTCTATTGGTTTCACTCCAATATATAATTGGTACATATTTTATCGACAAAAGGCAAAGGAAATCCAACGTTGATACTATCGGAAATCGCATTCCCAGATTAGGAACTGAAAGCAGCAGTGATAGTGTTCTTTATTTTATATACTTATTTCTTCACTCGTCACTTTACTTTTCTCATAATTAGTATCTGGTCAGGAGGTGGAAATTAAGGAATTTGTAGATACAGTATGAAATGGCTAATAGTTGATTATGCTTTAAATTTATATTCAAAACACCGGTAGGATGTTTTCTTTTAAACTTTCATCAGTATGGAATTCCTAAAATAACTCTAATGTTATTCTAGAGGTTAATTTTAAAAAAAGAAACTATATTTTATTCTAAATGTATGACTTGCAACCAATATGAGAATTAATACTCCATATCAATATGTTTTAGCGTTGCGTAAAAGATTGCTGAAGTAGATATTCTGAAGAGTTTTGTTTTTCGCCCAATAAAAATAAGTGTTAATCTGTATACCTTTGACTTTGGATTTAATACATACAAAATTAAAGAGAGAAATTTTAGACGTATGATGATATGGCAACTTGCTGGAGAAATGGTAGCTACGGACATCACAGGTCTACTGAAGTCGAATATTCTTTTACTCATTCAAAATTGATGTAAAACCGCATTGTTTGAAAAACTAAATACGATTAATAACCAAACAATAGAAATGCTATCGTAGAGTAAGAGATACTCTGAAAACCGAGTTGAATGCTTGAAACAAATTTGAGGTCATAGACACATTGGCTATGTTGTTAATCGCACGTGACTAGAATGTTAGAAACTGGTGTAACTCTGATATCCACAAAGTTGATGCGAAATTCCGAAAGTTGATGACAATGCATCACATGAATTATCCACCAAATGAATGCATATACACTAAATATACCTTCTAAGGAAAGAAGGCGTAAGGAGATTACTGTAATCTTAATTTTCAATGAAAATTGCAATTACAGAACTTTCTGTTTACCTGTAACAAACAAGTGCCTGAATGTTAAAACTGGTTATATATTCAATGGCGGAAGACGGAATAACATACCGTCGAGAAATGCAGCTAGACGAACCAGTGGCCGAAGAATGTGAGTTCTTAATGAAAGCTCAAAACAAAAAAATATCGCCAAAGAAACCATCCTCCTGTACACAAATGAGAAACGGTAGCAAAAAATGTGCTGCATGTATAAATTCCACCACAAAGATAATTGTTCGGAATAGAAACCACCGGATATTATCTAGAATGAATAACTTACCATATTTTGGAACTTAAGTCGTCAGATTGAACGGTAAATCCAGGCTTACGAACTAACACGGTAAAACTGAAGCTGAATAGAGATGACTTTTGATGGATGTTACAGTCTCAACTGATAAAGGTAGATCTCTGAAAACGCTTCAAAAATTGAGTAAATATAAAAAGAAATCATGATTGTACATCTCTATATACTCTAACGTTGGAGCACTTTGAATGATATGAAAAAGAGCATACAAATATGTAGACAAACTTCTTGGCTGTCCCAAAATAGGTGAATTGCAAATCGCCATACTTATATGCACCTCACATCCTCTATCGAAATTTCTCTCTATTTTAATGCAAACTTACACTGCTATAATTCATGGCGATTTTTTTTCAATTGCATGGCATTTCACCGTTTTAGAAGCAAACAATCACCCTGTTACCTGACGGAGACTTGGGTGCAGCTTGTATAAATTAAAGCAAAGGCAAAATATTGGGTTGGTAAAAATGTTCCCGAAGTGTTTTTTTTTAATTTTGTAATTTATTGCGTTTTTAAATTTTGGAATCTATTTTTTTCGAGAATTCTATTTTTGAAACATTTTGGAATCTATTTAGTTTTTGTTTTTTCCTAGTTAATTTTAGTTAATTTTTGTTTATTTTCAGATCATCAAAATGGTATGTCAAGTAAAGAAACACGTGCATTTTCGATACCTCCTACGTTTTGCTTTTAATCAAGGTTCTAAGGCCGCAAAAGCTGCTCGCGATATTTGTGCTGTGTATGGAGAGGGTGCCATAGCTGAAAGAACCGCTCGTGTTTGTTATGCCAAGTTCAAAACTGGAAATTTTGACTTCGAAGACGCAACTCGTTTTGGCTATCCAGTTCAGTTCGATGGAGAGTGATTAAACCAACTTTTGAACGAAAATTCTCGTCAGACGACAAGAGAACAGGCAGAGAAAATGGGATGCTCCCACACTGCTACAGAGAAGCATATTCACTCGATGGGAAAGGTTCAGAAGTATGCAGCATGGGTTCCGCATGCTTTAAAGTAAACAAAAAAAAAATCAACGAGCCACAATCTCTGCTGGTTTGCTTGCTCGTCACTGCTCAACTCATGGAAACAAGCAATGATTTCTTTACCGAATCGTTACTGGCGACGGAAATTGGTGCCTATCAATATGAAGCGGCGTAAGGAATGGCTTAGCCCCGATACACAAGTGACACCGTGCATGAAACAAGATCTTCATCCGCGTAAATCGATGTTGTGCGTATGGTGGGATTGGGAAGGGATTATCCATTACGAATTGCTTGAACGGAACCAAACGGTCGACGCGGAACTCTATGTTCAACAGATGGAACGGCTCAACACGGCTATTCAAGAGAAAAGACCTAATCGACTGCATGGAGTTCTGCTGCACGACAACGCCCGCCCTCATATCGCCAATATGACCGAGGAAGGGATTCAAAGAATGACTGGAAAGTGCTGCCACCGCCGCCGTACTCTCATGATTTGGCACCGACAGATTTCCACTTTTTTCAATCTCTTTCAAATGCTATATGCGGAGTTTCGTTCAATACTGATGCAGAATTAAGAGCTCGGTTGGATCAATTTTTCGAGTCGAAATCGAGTGATTTCTACCAACGAGGTATTGAAAATCTTGTTGAACGTTGAGAAGAAGTTGTAAACAACAAGAGTGGATACATTATTGATTAATTAGTTGTTATTTTTTTTTATTAAACCTTTTAAAAAGTTTAGACTTAAAACAAACTGCTGGAACTTAGTTCCCAACCCAATATAATGATAATAATGGTGGTGATACAGATAACGATAACATCAACAACAACGTATGAAATTTTACTGAATTCTTTGTATTTATAGATACTGAAAGGTATCTGGACTTGTATTAAAAGTGCCAACGGCTTAAGAATAGAAACAGAAAAGTTTCCTTCCTCCTTGAAAGTTCACAAAAGTTATTCCAGAAGGATATAAACCCATATTTCACCATGTTTTACCTAATATAATGTGTTTTTATAAACAATACTCCACCTAATAGCAAAATAATTTAATATCTTCATTACTATTACATATCTATATGAAAGACGGTAAAACTCCAAATTCGATAAATGTATGGTGTCGCAAGATAAACAGAATAACCCATATAGTGAAAGCAATTAATGCAATTAAGTTCCTTACAGCCTGCGTAAATGAATTATGTTGAAAGGTGCAAAGGAACATTGCATAAAACGTATCATGTACAATATATTTTTTCCGTTATGTCAGTTTTACTTCGCAGTGTTTCGGAACGTCAGTTTTAAATTTTGAAATTGAGCAATACTCGGAGTAGATGTGAAAGTGTTTTCTAACTGATTATAATTTGACGCAATTTAACTAATTTCACAGCTTTCTGAAATAATATGGTGAAAACTGCAATTCCATATTGCTCCAATGTACTTTCACTTGCTATATTAATTCAATTATTTATTCTACTCTATATTTGAAAAGATGAAGATTACGAAAACAAATTTTCGCTTTTATTTCTTCCTTCTATAACAAATGAGATCTAAGATTTTATGCATTTCAGAGTGTTAATGATGTATATCTTTCAAACATTGTAATTTCCTTATTACTTTCCAGCATACGCATAAATAGTAGTGTAGGTAATGATGTCGGAGTTTGAAAGAACAAAGTAAAGGCATGTTAATAAATATCACGATGCAATGATTTTGCTGATGAACCATTGATGAAACCCCGACAAAAAGCTAAGAATATAGTTTCAAAGAGTTTTCAAGATCTGTTTAACTGCAGTTTCATGACAAAAATGTGTGATTTACTTATTTTCCTGGAAACAATTCCCTTAAGTGTCACATATATTTCTGGAAATCTGATTGCTGTCACTGACCTGTAAGGTAACTGAGAACAAGAAAATGGAATTTAATGCCTTTAATATCTAAATCCCAAATGGTTGTGTACAGTGGACTTGTTACTCATTTGTGAAAGTTTAAAATTTGAATTACCATCTTAGTCTGTTTCTTAATATTCATCTCTGGCGTTTTCGTTGAGAAATTTTACAGTTTATTTTGCTGGAAGTTCACATTAGATTTGGGAAATTGCATCAAATCAAGTAAACTTGCCGCAAGATAACATAGAATAATATTCAGATTTCCCATTGAAGGATTCCTAGGTCACTATTGCTTTCATATAAATTGAAGGGACTTTTGGAAGCATTTATAAAACTTTTGTAACAATTCTCTTAGCGTAATAAGTAAAATGTTTGGGTATCTAGAACCAATTGAATAGAAATAAATATAATGGTGACTTTTAGCATTAACTGAAATTTTATCTTTGGGAAACCATTTGATATCAAGAGTCAGTTCAAGATTAAAAGCGAAATGCTGAAAATAAATGAAAATTCGAACATTTGATATCAGAAAGTAAAATGTCGTCAGTATTTCTATCATGTCTGTTTTAATAACTATTCAATATTCCATTTTATACCTACCATTCTTGATATTAAATACTCTGCGTCGATTTTGTTTGTGTGCAAATTGTTATGTTTGGTTTATGGTAGATGATATGTTGTTTATTTATTTCAAGGTGAATACTGATAGAGCAAACGCAATAAAAAATATTTCCACGCACAACTATCCCTTATTTATATGAGAAATATTATTTGCGCGTATTTTAAAGCCTACACTGTTGCTTTGACTAGCAACATTCAAATTTTGAAATCGATTCAAGTACAGGAAATTGCCAACGATATATCGATGTTATATTCATTTAGTGCAGTACAATATTTCTTCTGAAAACTAGCTTTGATAGAAGCTTTACGGTGTTGTAAACACAACGATTGAAACTTGAAGGAATTAGTTCAGTGACTACCAGTATAGATATGAAATGTTGATGATGTGCTAGATTCACAGAATTGTACTACTTTTATTCTATATTTTGAACGATGCAAGGACATTCTTGTGTAAATTTAGTTTTTGTTCCTTACCTATTACGGGGAGAGATTTGACATACAAATAAATGGGAAAGATTGAAGAGATAATTGATCTCGCGACAAGTGCAACCAGTCATTCTTATAATTATATTTTTGCCTCAAAAATATGAATTCATATCCGGTTGTAATTCCTGCCTAATAATGAACTCCAATGGTTGATGTTGTCATAAAATTATATCCTGAGGCATTCAGTACTGGTTCATACATTGTTATACTGTGTACACACACACACACACACACACACACACACACACACACACACACACATATATATATATATAAATATATATATAATAAATACTCGGTTGACCTGGGTGCTTAAATTGAGGCACCTTGTCAGGTTGATTTAATTTTCACACCCACAACATATCCGGTGAATATCAAACATTGTACAGTAGTGTTTGTATTTGATATTCTTGCAGTGTGTGCAGATAAAACGACCCAACTAAGTGAAGATATCTGCTCGTGGTTGCTCAGACATATACTTAATATAAAATTACAAAAAATCTTTCTACAAAATTCCACGGTAGTTGAATAAAATATAAATGAGTAACAAAGATGTACAGGTGTCAATTCCTTACGGACGTTTCAAGTGACTCCTTTCATTGATTAATGAAAACATTACAACATTGCAAAGAAACCGTTTTCGTCAGATAACTGCATAGACTTCAAACCTAAAAGACAAACCAACTGCTTTAACATATTCGTATTAGCAACGGAGCTCAAATATTTACATTGATATTGCTACTATATCTTTAGCAGAATAAGTTTAGAAATTTAATCTATGTAGTGCCGAATCTACTAGAATTTAGAGGTTAGTAGAGAATATAGTGTAAGGGGAAGAATAATTGAGTGTAGTGACCTAGTTACCTACACTTCGAAGATACTAGGGGGAATGTTGTCTTCAATCATCCAAAATTAAATCT
Organism: Octopus bimaculoides; assembly: GCF_001194135.2. Taxonomy (NCBI): domain Eukaryota; kingdom Metazoa; phylum Mollusca; class Cephalopoda; order Octopoda; family Octopodidae; genus Octopus; species Octopus bimaculoides. Next base: position 153,850,781 of record NC_068983.1, on the reverse strand, counting down.
TTTGGGAGTTGTAGCTGTATGATGATAAATTAACTCATATCATGACAACCTACTAAGCTATCTAAGTACTAGAAACTTATATCCACCTTTGTCTACACTAAAGGGTAAGGCTTGGGGAGGTAAAAGAAGGGGTGATACCTGATGGCAAAGAAAGAAGTTGGAAGAGATAAGGACAGGAATATCAAACTCTGTGTAGAAGTGTTTGCACTTGATATTCTGCAGTGTATGCAGATAACACGACCCAACTTAGTGAAGAGATCCACTCTTGGTTGTTCAGACGTGCACTTTATATTAACATACATAAATGCTTTCTATAAAAGTTTTGAAGTGCAGATTCTTAGTAGGGAATTCCCTGAACTACAGGGTGGTCTATATGCAGATGACGCAGTATTCATTATACCTAGTAACAATAAGACTGTCAAACAAAGAATGCGGAACAAAATCAGAAAATTTGTCAAAAACTTTAACCTAAGGCTCACTTTCGAATACGACACTAAGCTAGTTAAATTCTTAGATACTACACTAAATCTGAACTCTGGTTTATACTACCTCTGTAGAAAACCAGATGAGGTTACCAAGTATATGAACAAATAAGCTAATCACCCAACAAGTGTAATAAAATCCTTAGTAACAGGAATTCCGAAGAGAATTATGCAATTGTCGGCTAATATTGATATATTTAACTCACATTCTCACATCCATAACTCTGCTCTATTGAAGAAGGAATATAATCAAGAGATTGCATTCCTTAACTCAGATAGTTTGGAATCCGCTAAATATAATAAAAAATAATCAGAACGCCAAAGAGACCACTAGCTCGTCTAACCTGACATGTAGATTTAGTATAAATGACCATAATAATCCTTTTGAAATAAAGAAGTATGACGGGAGGAATAGAGTCAATACTAGAAATGATTTAATACTGATAGGAATATCGTCATTAGTAACCTGACTAGAGACTCGAGAGATAAGAAGGGGACTACTTTCATAAAGCATAGGAATACAAAGAATAATTCTACAGTCTGGTATAGTCTTCATTTCAATTGCACAATATCTTCTAATATATATATATATATATATATATATATATATATATATATATATATACAAAATGTCTAGCAGTCTTGGAGAAAAACCTCGCACTAAATATAGCACACGCTTCTCCTGTGGGAGAGTGAGAGTCTCATCCCCCACCCTACCAAATCAAGGTGCAATTACACCTCGCTTGAACAGAAAAAATATAATCTTAGCCAGCGGGATTGACATTTATAACGATATTTGTAGATTAACCCCTAGTAACAATTCCAATGACCGTAAGTATGTAAATATCAATAGCACCACTGTTAGTACCGACGACCCAACCTCAACCAGCAATGCATACAACATAGTTAATGGTAATGGAGCCGATAAACTACAGATGATACTTCAAAACTATCCCACATGCAACTATTATATGTTGGTTTGGAGGACATCTAATGATACAATTAGAATAGATAGGTAAGCATAAATATAACTAATAATGCCAATTAGAATAACTCGAGTAATAGCAACATAACCCTTAATAATACTTCTATGTATTTGAACAGTACCGCGAATGATGACGCTATAAACACGAATAAAAGGATTAGAAATACTAACTATAATAATCTCAGTTGTAATTGTAGAGAAAGATCCCACTGCCGCTATTAGGTCTGTGCTTAGCAGGAAATGTTACATATATATATATATATATATATATATATATATATATATATA
>NC_068983.1:153847375-153849016 GCF_001194135.2 Octopus bimaculoides | reverse complement strand
GTGTGTGTGTGTGTGTGTGTGTGTGTGTGTGTGTGTGTGTGTATGTGTGTGTGTGTGTGTGTGCACTACTGACAGAAACTAATAACTTTATTTATATCAGGTGTTCAGTAAACATGAAAACTTGTATAATCATCTTTCGTCCTTTAGACTTAGGCATAAACCCAGCAGTACCTCATTATCAGTACCTGCATACATCTCCTTGGACTCGGCCGTCAATTTGGCTCTGGTGTTGCAGGTAGATTGGACGGTGTCTTTCTCAACTGTCCTCCATATGCAGTGGTCCATGGGATTACAATGAAGGGAATTAGGAGGCCAGAAATTGGCACTAGTGGAGTCGTAAAAATTTCCAGAGAACTTATGAGATTTTCTGGAGGTATGTCAAAGAGCCGAGCCGAGCCCTAGTGCTACACATGAACCTCTATCACACGTGTATCTTGCCAGCGATTGATTAGTCCCCGACAACTTCATATAACTGTCTGACGTGAGCCCGGCGCGCAATTAAAATATGTGAGGATTCTGGCAAGCAGATGTAGTCAGATAGGCCTGCTGTGTCCCATCCTCTCGGCCACGGCTTTGTAGTCTGCGATGCAGCTATTTATGGCACATCTCACAGCTTTTACAGTGTTCAAAGAGTATTGAACATCCGTTATGATGTCGTCGTTGTGTTACTTGACACGAATCATGACGTCAATGGTAATTCTTTTTGAGTATTCAAATGGTTTCCTGACTTCCATGTCAACAACAACTTTAATCTCTACACTCACTGCCAGTATTATTACCTTTTCAGTTGCCATTCATTTGTGCTTAGCATTTAGTGAGGGAGGAAGTTTAGTATTGCTGCTTTCTTTTGAATTTCTTGCCGTCTATATGGGACCTTGGTCAGGCAGAAATTAAGTTGTTTCTTGAAAAACATCTACCACCAATCTATGTAGATTTCTAAGATTATTTGGCAAAATATTAAATAATTGTGGTCCTTTGAATCCCAAGCTGTTGCAGTACCTGGTCTTCACTCTAGATCGGATTAGTAGGGCATTTGGAGAGGGAAGTGACGTCTACTCTGAGGTTTTGGGCTGTTATCAATCACGATGCCAAAGTCTCCCATATGTATGTCACCGCATATTTCTCCCCTCATCGCTTTAAAGAGTCGAGTAATAATTCGTTCAATCTCTCACAAGAACTCAGCTGTTCCACTGATTTACCTGGTGTAACACTACCGAACTGCCTCAAGCTACGTTATTAATTTGATATTGTAGGGTGACCTCAAATTGAGATGAGAAGTCTACACGAATGAGGTAAAATGTGCTCCACAGAACCAGCATAGTATTCTGGCCCCTTGAGCAACCGCCAGCTGGTGATATTACATGAAATGAGGTGTTGTCGCGCATATCAATGCTGAGATCACTTACGGTGTTTGACTCTAGGATTGCCGCTCTTTTTGACCCGAAGTATCTTTGTTGCGCATATTGGGTGATAAATGAGAAAATGGAATTAAATAACATGATGTTTTCTGCAGCACATTTATATGTGGCACCTAAGTCTTACTGTAGAATACAGTATAATTTATAAATTTTGTATTGTAAGCAGAAGAAATAAGAATGGGTGTCTGTGAAACTGATGCCATATATATATATATGTATATAT
>NC_068983.1:153845739-153846828 GCF_001194135.2 Octopus bimaculoides | reverse complement strand
TATATATATATATATATATATATATATATATGGGGGGAGGATTCACAAGAAAAAAAATGAAAAGACGAAGAGTGGTTGTGTAGAAAACAAACAGATGTATTAGTTTAACGTTCGGGAAATGAAAACATCTTTAACGTTTCGAGCCTACGCTCTTCCACAGAAAGGAACGCAGAAAGAAACAAGGAGAGAAAATAAAGAATGTGTAGTGGCTAGCAATCTACCATGGCGAATGCGGGGCAGAGGGGTCACACAGGAGCGCTAGGAAGAGGGGGAGATAATAAAGTGGTGGTGATCCCAAAACAAAGGTACGCGTGCGTGTTTATAAGAGAGCGTATATATGCGTGTGGAAGAACGTTTGTGACCTCGACATAAGCGTGTGTGTATGTGTAGGTGTGTGGATGATGGTGTGGAGCTAGAAAGTAGTCAGTGCTAGTGTGTGAGTGGTAGTGTTATGTGATGTTGTGTTGTGTGGTATGGTGTGTGGTGTGATGCTGTTGGGATATGGAGGGTGGTGAGAGTGGGGAAAGCAAGTGTGGATAGAAGAGAGGTATTTGGGTTAGGCTGTGGGTGGGGTAGAGGGGGTGTATGTGGGTGTAGGGGTAAGGGATGGTGTAGGGTGGGTTGTGATGGAGAGGGAAGGTCGGGTTGGATTGTGTAGGGGTGGGGTTACGAGGGAGGGGGTGACGATGAAGGGAGAGCGGGCAGGGAGAAAGTGGGTAGGAGTAAAGAGTAAAGAGAAGGAGTGTAGTAGTGAAGAGAAATAGGGGCCGGAGCAAGAGAGGAGAGGTGTGAGAGGAAGTAGGTGTGAGAGGTAGGAAGACGAGAGGAGTAGGGTTGGATGAAGAGGGAAGGAGAGTTGAGTCCCACATGACCATCACCCTTCCAATTTGTACATAAACTTGTAGAGGTTTGACTCACATTCTCTGTATAAAAATCAAAGGGTTTTAGAATGATAGCTACACAAGATACAATTTGCAACGGTGTCGACTATATTCATAACGCGCATTTCTGAAAAAATCAACAAATATGAAGATGATTAAGTATAGATGTACGCGCGCGTATGTACGAATATGCATATATATATATATA
>NC_068983.1:153843540-153844977 GCF_001194135.2 Octopus bimaculoides | reverse complement strand
AGAGAGAGAGAGAGAGAGAGAGAGAGAGAGAGAGAGAGAGAGAGAGAGAGAAGAGGAGAGAGAGAGGGGAGAGAGAGAGAGATATGTGTTCATTCACATACACACTCACACGTATACATACGAATGTACATATAATATTTTAGCCTCCATATTCTCATTTTTCAAAGTCATGTAAAATTATGCAAACTTACAAGAGTTTATCCGGAAATAAAGCATGTGATATTGCTTGTATTTATATTTTTGACGATGAATTATGAGCTTAGATCCGTTTATAATATCTCCATGATATACAGTCTGTATTACCTATCTCCTTGTTTAGGTATTTGTCTTGTCTATTATTTTCGGCTTCTTTTTTAACGCAGTACTTTTTGTATTTCTAGAATATTAAAAAAAATATTCTCTGCAAAGAATATTGTGCTTTGTTGACATATAACATATGTGCGATTTACAGTATTAAATGTCAGGGTTGGATACAAACCATGTTTATAATGATAAACGAAAGTTTTTCAAGGCACCATACAGAAAGAAATATAAGCAACCATGCAATAAATTCTTCTCAGTATGTTTCTATAAACGAAAAAAAAAAAATAAATAAAAGAATAAAGGTAAAACAAAAGACACACTTATTTTAAACATTGACAAGACCGCAAATACATTTGGTTAATAAGTGATGGACAAACCAAACACTGTTAATAATCTTTTGATTAGAAATATGTCTATCTCCTTTCTCGGAAACGTTTATTAAGTGCTTAGTTATATGACACATTGACTTGTTCTTACGCCAGTATTTTATAATTATATCGGCCCTATGTTATTGTGCCCATTACTGAATTTTCTAGATCTTATAAAATTGAGTCCATACAACGACAATAAAAAAACAATGCAGGACCTACGGGCACTAACTGATTGCAGTACAGTACTGCTGATTCCCCGCGTAGTAATGGGTAATGTGTAAAACAACTGCTTCGTTAGGGTTCAAATTCTCATACAAATTAACTGAAGAGTCCATTTTCCTCTGATGTCATACAGTACGACAACCATTAATTTTACTTCGAATTATACATGGGGCTCGACAGTTTCAGATTCTTTTTAGTGTTTTATATATATAAAATCCAAGGATAGAGGTGTAGGCAGAAAGTTAGCTTCAAGCAAACGATAGTAAATATAATAACTCTTGTATATATGTATATATATATATATATATATATATATACCGGAGTAAGCACATGAAATGTGCAACAAGGTGGAAAAAAGAGTACTCAAATACCAGAGGTAGAGTAATATGCTTTATTTAAAGGCAGCAGAAATATAACAAAAAAAAACCGTTACTCTGAGTTTCACGTTCCCGTTCATCGGACAGTTTTGCTAGAAAAATCTAACAAAACTGTTCGATGAACGGGACCGTGAAACTCAGAGTAACGTTTTTTTTTTGTTATA
>NC_068983.1:153840103-153843285 GCF_001194135.2 Octopus bimaculoides | reverse complement strand
TATATATATATATATATATATATATATATATGTATGTATGTATGTATATGTATATGAATATGTAACTATGTCCATGAGTGAATCGCTCTTAGGGGAGCATGTTAGATAGTGAAGTGAGGTGTATGGCTGTTATGTTCACGTGCTCATAAAGACTAGTTTGATTCATATGGCTGAAGTTTAAAGAGAATATTTTGATAGACGATAATTAAAAAAAGTCATATTTTTTTCATTTTCCATATATCCTTTAAACCAAATCCTGATGAGTTGCTCAGGCGTGAACCGGCAAATATGCTTTATGCTAAATCTAGAATAAAAGTTGAACTTCAGTCCAACCCTAAATAGATTTAGAGTTATTCGACAATACCATAATGTAGTCAATAAAACGATCATCATATATAGCGTATTAACCTCTAAGTGTATCTGTTTTCTCCTACGTGGTCTAGACCTACAAATTTTTACTGAGTAATGATGCGATTAAAACTTACTTGCAATATGTCTGAGTATATCTACAACATAGTTCCTTCCCCACACATAAAAGTATTCAATTTTCGAAATTTCCAGCATGAATAATCAATATAATTTCAAAATATTAATATATTATGAATACTAAATACGGATATATATTGAAACGGTCAAATGTCCTATTTTGTTTAGACAGTATTAATTTTCATGATGGACACAGGCATATATATACATATGTATATATATATATATATATTTCTGTCTCTCTCTACACGCACAAATATAAATGTACTGATCTGAAAAATATATACTCCCTCTTTCCGAAATTTTCAACAGCAACTAAAACAAAACGAAATAGAAGTGAGACACCATGAACAAATATACAAAAAACTACGCTTAATATATGTTTAAAATGCAATATAATGTAATCCATGTGCTATACAATTCTCATTCCCACTCATGCCACCTATATTTGCGATGCCAACTCTTTTATTTCCAGGAAGTTAACTGAAAGTAATAGAGATAATTAGATACATTTATACGCAAACAAAATTATAAGTATACAGATAAAGTAATAAATAATGATTCTGAAATAAATATATTGAGGGAACGATATAATATGTAGTGTGAGAGAGAAACATAAGGACGAGAAATATAAAAACAGAAAATAGATAAAGAATTTTGGGTGGATAATAAAGATTTAAAGCGAGAAAAGTCGCAATAGAGAGAAAAGCATTATTTGCCATGCATTGATTTCATAAGTTTGCATAATGCACGAATAACTCGCATTAAAAACAGAGAACTCGCTTTCTCGTCTCTCGTTGTTTAGTCAGTAAGAAATAATGCTCTGTTGGTTATTCATTTGTTACAATATTTGCGCAGAGATTACTTTCAAAAAAAATGCTGCTCACATTTTCTGAATATTAATGTTGGGTTAATGCGTAGAAAAGTTAGGTTCATGAAAAAATGGTATTTGGAAATTCTGAAGTTTTTTAGGCTTCGTATTTTTTTATTCGTCTGTGTTATCCAGTTACATTATATTTTGTTTCTATGTTGTGTGATTGTGTGTGTATCTGTGCGTGTATGTGTTCAAACTTTAATGTCATATAACCAAAGTTTTTTTTTGTCTTTATTTTTATGCGTTTGATTCAGGGCGAGTACAAACATTATAAATCCAGCAAATGTGACACCATTGTACTAGAAGATTACTGTTGAATGCTTAATGAAAAGTGTCTTTTATATTGATATGGAATTTGCAGAGTGTATTATAAAGATTTTGTTTAAATATTTCGTATGGAAGAGAAATGTCATTCGTTCTTTATATGATTATAAAATAATACAAACATGAATAAATAAATGAAATAAACGTCCTAGTATTCGGTCAAAAGCCTTTTCTGTTCTTGATATTCATACGATTAATGCCAAAAGGTGACGAGAAAGTTAAATATTCTGATAAGATCACGATTTTTTGAAATCTTGTCAAGCGAGCTGCTAACGTGCATCCTAACTGATTAAAGGATTACTGGTTCATATTCCAATTCCGCGATGTACAATATCTATGACCGAGTTCCTTAACACCTACAAAGAATAGGTTCTCAATCTATGTATATTTACTAGTTATACGAGAGATGATATAGCCTAGTCGGAATTTTTAGATAGCATAGCTAAAGTTTTACATATGCAACTTTAGTGTGACCACATCATTAATTTTGCTATATATAAATATGAGTTGTTTTTTTTATTTCATGCATTATTTTTCAAGGATAATCTTTATGTCAAGCAGTTATGATTACTTAATTGACTCTCTTCACAACTTACTTGTGTAGTGCCGGTTGTAAAGTCACAATAACAATTCATTAGTGAGTTTCATTTTGTTGATAACGTTTCCAATAATTATTCTATAGGGGAATGGAACTACTGTCAGATTCACTTATATATTCATATTTCTGAATGCCAACTTTTTCAGTAGGAGGAAACAATGAAGGATAGAGAATGAAATCTACTTACAGAAGCAGGGAACAATGATTCGTAAAATACTGTATCATTCTAGGAAGATATATGAATAAAAAAAAAAAGGATGTAGATTTTATTGTTCGATGTCTCTCGAAAAAAAGTTACAAATATATAATCACTGAGCACTGTATCGGGATAGATAGGTTGATAAGCCTGAACGGTTTCTTAGTGCCAGAACTTATATAATTAATTACACTTGATAATTTGTCACAAATTGTCAACTAATCATTCCGGATAAATAGAAAGTGTATGTGAGGACTCTTACGTTAATAAATGAATGTAAGTAACGGTTTTCGATTGTTCACAACATTTATAGAGGAATCCATTTAATAATCAAGATAAGTGTCCCTGGGTACAAGAGGCTATCTATCATACATAAGTATATTTATAAAAATAAAAACAGACGCAGAAACATATATGCTTATATTACTCTCTCCCACTCTTTCTCTCTCTCTCTCTCGTTATATATATATATATATATATATATATATATATATGTGTGTGTGTGTGTGTGTGTGTGTGTGGGTGTGTGTGTGTGCGTGTGTGTGTATTTATATGTATATATACATATATATATAAATGTATACATAAACCTCACACGTACATACATTTATATACATAAATATGCACGCACACACATACGCGCGCACACACACACACACGCACACGCACGCACACACACACACACACACACACACACACACACA
>NC_068983.1:153836513-153840061 GCF_001194135.2 Octopus bimaculoides | reverse complement strand
TATATATATATATATATATATATATATATATATATATATCAATTTCGTAGATATGTATGCACACACGTGCATATAATATACATACATATATGTGTGTGCGTATATATATTTATATATATGTATATACATACACATATATGTGCGTGTATGTTTGTATAGAGATATCTGTTTGTGAGTTTCTACTCATGTATATGCAATATATATATAAATATACCTATGTATATACATATATATGCACATATAAATACTTATATACATATATACATTTCTAGTATATATAATTTCTATCTTCATGTATCCATACAGGAAATAACATATGTTAAATTAATAGGAAACAATATAAGAAACGAATTTTTAATATCAAGCGTAAAATGAATTTCCATACATAAAATACATAAAAATAATCCTTTATTGAAACAATCACTGAATAACAAATTTTACCTTCATTTCTTTATTTAATATTAAATCCATTCACACGAGAACACAACGCCGTGCTATAACATTTTCGTTTTCTATGATCAGGGGATATGAAATTCTTAATAACATTTCGTACATTTAACCAACCAATGTTCTAATATTTCTTGCTGAATCTAGAAATGGTGCGGAAATCTTAGTTTTGTCAAAGTGCGTTCGAGGAGTGAAGTGTTTATAACAAATAATTTAGAGTGTTATTATTTCAATCATTCTGAAAAGCAAATTGAATTCTAGCGGAAATCGCAATATCTTCTTCAGCCTGTTTCCTAGAAACTATCGACTATTTACCACCTGAGTTAAAACATTTCAAGCCCACTTAGAACAACAAATGTGGAGGAAACATAAGCACAGAAATTCTTGAAATATAAACTTTTGTAATGTTTAAGAAATTGGAAACATTGATTAAGGTGGGGGAAGTTAATTTTGTTAACAAATGCTGAATTTTAGGTCTTATAAATTGTTATATGATCATAGTTCAACGTAGTTCTATAAAATTAGAGCCCAGCTACACTGTTGAACTATTGTCTTGTAAAACGTTATTGATTGATTTACCTATAAGTAGAGGTTACGCTCAACTGCATTCAGACAAAGTCGTTGTTTAGCCCATGTCCGACTCAGTCGTGCTTTGGTTGACGTATGAACAATGGCGTCCCAAATTTGTCTCTACCATAAATGACATTGTTATATCTATGATTACGTACATCAATATCAATCACTTCTATATATTAGAATGTAACTGAAGGGAATTTGGCCTCTGTTAGTAGCAGCTGCAATGGTAGCATATAGGTTACATTATTAGCTCAAAATATTGTAGGCTTGTGTGGTTGAACACTTTTTCACATTCGCAATTGTTATTTGATTATTTATATACTCATTTTGGTTCTTTTTAATCTTTAAAACAGCAAACATAATAAAATTAATCAATATTTTAATATATAATCTCTGTGTAATATCAACTTTTAGATATTAATAATTGCAGCCAAAAGAAGTAATATTTTCGTATTAACACTTGTGATACGATAAGTTGTTTTAGTACGTTATGATATCTTTCAGGGAATGGGCAAAAATTAATATGCATAGACATCTTGCTCTTAGGCGCATGACCATACACAATGAAGTCATGCGCACTAATAAAGTACTCGTTTGCAGTCACATTTAGACTCTTATTAATGCACGAAAAATCCGTGCAATGTACACATCTCCATCAAACGTGTTGTGATCAATAAATTGTAATTTTTCCTTGTTATTTGTAAGTATGTATTCTTCTAACATATATGTTTAAACTTTTCCATAATTTGATAGTTTGGCAACGTCATTTTCAGGAATAGTCAATAAAAATTTTATTCCGAACTAATTAATCTGAGTAATTTTCAGCAAAGATTTTAGGGAACTATAGCATAATATATTTTCTGTATTGATACTAGTATTTATATATTTTGTGGTGTATGCATATACCAGATGATTATAATTAATTATTAATTACGTTACAGTTTTTAAAAGATTATGTGTGTGTGTGTGTGTGTGTGTGTGTGTGTGTGTGTGTGTGCGTAGTGTGTGTGTGTGCATAATTGCAGATAGTCGCTCACAAATATACGCACACACATATATATCATTAAACTACGTGATTACAAGCATCCATAAAGATTTAGTTTATTTCTGTGGTTTCCGTCAATCGAATAAACATCACTGTCTAATGAAAGAATCATAGCTGAACTATAATCCTGATGTTGACGGTAAGTATTTAATTTCTGTTCCGATATACTTGTGCGTGAGTGATTCTTATTATAATCCAATTAGTCTTACTAGACTTGATATTCGACATTTTTAGTCAACTTACACGTTAATTCGCATTCACCCATTTATACACGTTAATTATTGTGTATCTTAACTCCACAGCTCTAAGGGTAATTTCGTTCCGTAATCAGGTCGCGAAAGCGCATGTGATAATGTTGATATTATCTGTGCAATATCGATCTTTCATGCAGGAAATAAAACTACCTAATATCGAACGGCTGGTAAACATGTTATTACAGCAGCTGATGAGTGTGTCTTTACACACCGGTTATCCTTTGATCTCAAGAAATGATTAAATAAAATGACCAGGTATTGGTTTCAAATGTTGGCACAATGCCAGCAATTGTGGTGGAGAAAGTAAATCGCTTGATCAACGCAAGTACTTAGTTGCCATTTTATTTTATCGACAATCACACAAAATCGCAAACACACACACGAAATCACCCACTCCCGCACAGACGTGCGCACGCACGCATGCACGCATCAGACACGTATATATTCATATATATATATATATATATATATATATATATACGTAGCAAAAAATAACACACGATGGATAAATGTCAGTTCATTACAGCTGTTTCTTAAGCATTTTTTTACTTGATGAGTGACTACATCCCATTTAAGCACCCACTTCTCACCGGCATCCATCATATTGTTTTACATATAGCTATATCATATATATAAGCAATAGTAAATCTCTGAGAGAGGTATAAACAGTAGCCGCACGAATTCGTTAAGTATATTTGCCAACTGAATGTGGCGAACCCTTAAGGTTTGATGCTACTGTAGCTTGTAGCCCCAGGAAGACATCTCCCCAATTTGGTTATTGACTTTTCTGTCCCTTGTTTCGGGATCAGTGACTTTTCGTCACTAGAAAGAGTATAAACGTATGTATATTTGCATTGAGAACCATTTCCCGCAGCCAACCTGCGGTTGTCACACGCTGATGACAGCTCAATACCCAGAAACTCGAGTCCCTCTGTATCAAGTCAGACTGGAGGTGGGAACGATTACTTCCCTTTGCAAATACTGATAGGGCACAGATGGTGTGTTAATAGCCAGCTGGAGGAGACGTCTTCCTGATGCTACAGGCTACAGTAGCGTCAACCCTTAAAGGTTAGCCACATTTAGGTGACAAATATACATCACGATATATATATATATATATATATATGTGTGTTTATGTGTTTATATATATATATATATGTGTGTTTATGTGTATGTATTATATGAATGAATGTATCATATACAGTATATATATATATATATATATA
>NC_068983.1:153830704-153835658 GCF_001194135.2 Octopus bimaculoides | reverse complement strand
TATATATATATATAACTATATATATACTGTATATGATACATTCATTCATATAATACATACACATAAACACACATATACATATAATGATATACACTACATCGTATGCATATTTGTATATATGTATAAACATCGACGTTGATTAATAAGGCGTAACAGTAAATTCGTTCTTGAATTGCATAGGAAACGTTGAGTTGGTTATAATAACGAACAAGTATTTTAAAGTTAAAACATTCATTATAACTATTTGTTTTTCCGATACAATGTATCGTAAATCTCTGTTTAATCTACTATTTACATCTAGCAGATAGATCACGTTCGGTCAAATATCCAATCTGTGCAAGCATTGAACACATTCCTGACGGACCCCAGATTTCACTAGGAGTACGTCAGATGTTGAGCCGCAATCCGAACTGTTCTGACTATTCTGACATAAATAGTAGATTAAGCAGAGATTTACAATACACTGTCTCACAAAACCAAATAGTTATAAAGTATAATTTAACTTTAAAGTACTTGTTCGTTATCATAATCACCTCGGTGTTTCCTATCATATTCAAGAAAGAATTTAAAGTTATGGCTTATTAATCAACGTCAACGTATATACATACATAAGCACATTGTGTTGAGGAGATATACGTCACATCCAGAATTCGCCGAAGCACATCCCAATCCACCAAGTCAAATACATTCCGGGGGTCGTGACATAGGCTGCAAGCATCCCCTGCCGAAAGCTCCGCTTGTTTTCTATGAGTACGCAAAGAGATGATTTAGCACTCGGTTCAGGAAGACCGTAACAAAGAACGTACTGTCGAGTGAGTGCATAGTAGCAGCCCGATTGTTGCAGTTATATTTTCAGAGTGAGATACTTATAGCCAACTTCCAGTGAGGCGATATGATGCTACTGCTTCGGATTCAGCAGATAATCCGCCGCCAGAAGAAGACTGCAGCAAGCCATCTTTCTTGATCATCTTTCCACGGATGTCACAAGCATCGGCCGCCTTCTTGCTCTTCACTTGATTTCCCACCGTACGAACCTCACGTTTGGACAGTAGATCACAGTTCACAAGTAGCTTGTCTGTCATCAGTGCTGAAGGTGTCATGGTATTGTGATCAGAACTAGGTGGGTCTACCTTAAACAACTCCTCGAAGTGCATGCACAGCAAGGGAGCCACCACGTTCAGCTCCTCCATCAGTAGTGCGCCATCAGATTCAAGACTCCAGTATACACGAGAGGAAGCTTCACCCACTGTGCATAGCGATTCATCTGTAGGCAGTACGTGAGGTAGACGCATGAAGGTAATTGTTGACCACCTTGCAGACTTGATTTTCCCTGTCGGACCTCAGTACTCTGATTAACCCACATCTCAACCCCGATGAAAATAACCAGGGTCTCCGATCATTCTTGACCTGGCGCTACACTACACAATGTTGACAGACTTGACCGATTTTTGAAACTAATACACTTCCCGAGCAGTCAGCAACAGGGCTTCTTTGTACGTTTCCCACTTATCCACAGGATCATAGGTAGATCCAGCCCAAGATAACATATCCAAGTTGCTGCGAATCACTCTTGCTTACACTGTTGTCTTTCAGTCTGTCAGTATCCAGTGAGGGTCTGGCTGCCTTCAGCTGCTTGAATTGTAGTCGCAACCTCAATTCAATCACAACAAATCTGTAGCTGGTGCTCAAGAAATTAGCATTCTGTAAAAAATTGACAGTTCTGTCAGAGTCTCCAGCAACAATCTTCAAGTATGTAGTGTTAAACATTTGAGGTCTGGCCTTTTTCAGATCAATTTTCATGTGTGTTATTAAGAGAACATTTTGCTTGTCTCGCACTTATATTCGATTTTCTGTATGTTGACGTTTACACATTATTATGCTAACAATAGTTTTCATGTCGCTGTAATACACCAAATGGGAATGCCTCTCGATGTTTAATAACTATAACCGATAAGCATGGCTGGGGTGGCTTCAACAACTGTTGATTATTCTGTTTTCTTGAAAGGTAATTTAAAGCAGATATTGATGATTTTTTTACATTTGTTATATTGTAGATTTTACTTCTCTAGTGGACTGATTTAAACCTACCATTTTTCCTAAAATATTATTTTAATAAATGACAGTTTCGACTGCTATATATTAGAATATATTAGATATTCTATCTATAATAATTGATAGATATACTTTAGAGAGATTTTAAAACCACTATCTATGTCTACTCGTATTCTCTTAGAATTTTCAATAGCAAATTTAAATTGTAGATATTCGAGATTTTAAAGTTATTTTGAAAAGGGATCTCCGTTGCACAGTTGGATTGTAATTGCATCTGTGTATCTTCAGCTCGTCGAAGCTTGCAACTGTAAAGAACACGTCCAGTTATTATAAAGGCTGACAGAGATTTTAGCTGCGAAGTACACGTCCAGCATCTGTCAATTATAGATTGTACCAATCAGTGTCACAAGTTATCTTGGGACCCCGCATGCCAAACATAATTTTGTAGGTATTTATATTTATTTTACTATATATTACTTGATGATTGTCTACACGACATGGAGCTTAAAATTGCGGAAAATGTGCTATGGTGACTATAATACAATAATCCATTCATTCTAGGTCTTTTGACAATGAATTGTGCTGCAGTTGTCTAGTAAGTTCACACATATTCATAAAGACATCACGTTATGGTGTTGATAAATTCAAACTTGATAATCAGTTCATTATCAAGAGTAGATTCGCGTGCAAACACACATATGCACACACATTTATATAGATAGAAGCAGAGATTCCGATATAGAGCTGGCAATTAATTTAAATGCCAGAATAGCTAAAACAATTTGGTAACTTCACTATTATACAGAAGACAATATAATGTGTCCAGGCATATAGCTCTTACTCGTCCAACTACGAAATCTTATGACCACCAGGCAACTTCTCATTCTCTCTCTCTCTCTCTCTCTCTCTCTCTCTATCTCTCTCTCTCTCTCTCTCTCTCTCTCTCTCTCTCTCTCCCCTTTCATGTTATGTACAATACACAGATACAAGGTACAAAGTCTGTATCACAAATTTGAAAATGGTTTGAAGGTTCATTGACCACTTTTACAGACTAATTGTGTCTTGAAACAGTTTAGTGCGAACGAAGCGTGACCCCATTCAACAGTCAAGTTTATATCTATTCCATCCAATATAGAAATTATTTGACACGAAAATTATTTAATATATTGTTATGTTTTCCGTTTAACATTTCCATTATCACTGTGTAAAAAGGGGATTGCCACCATATCTTGATTATTACTTAAAAGTACTATTAATTTGAATAACATTTTACCTGTTTATTTGATGAAATGTTTCTTTGAATTTCTACAGGGATCGATCGTAATATTTGTGTTGCGTGACTGTACATTTACATGCGTTTGCTATATATTGGTTTCAGATTTTGGCAAGGTCAGCAAGCTTCTTCCTGTGAGGGGTTAAGTTGATTACATCGACTCCCAGTGCCCAAATGGTATTTATTTTATTGACTCCGAAAGGAAAAAAACGTGAAGTCGACCTAGGCAAAATTGTAACTTAGACCGTAAAAACGGACGGAGTGTCATGCATGTTAACGTTTTTAGCCAACTCACCGTCTTAGAGTTTGCTATATATTAACATGATTAGAAAGACATTACTAACAAATAATTTGATGAGAAATATAAATTACTGAGATTATATTATATATAAATTCTCCCCTAAAAATGTTTTTAAATTGCATTCGCATGCACACATTTTCAAAGCCAGTCTTAAAGTATTATTAAAAATGTTATCACAGAAATGAAAATATTATACCAGATTTTATTTTACAATTACCAAATACACTAAAGTCAGTTATATCTTACATATAATTTGAATATATATTCTGAAATTATATACCACTCAAATATCTCATTATATTCTTTAATATTGCATTTCTGCATTTCTACTGGTTGTCCGAAAACATTCGTTACTATCGACATTTTTCTCGGCCATCTTCGAAATGTCTGACCCTCTCGTACACTTGTGTGCATCTGATACACTCCTCTCCATACACATTCTGCAATTTTGCGCAGGCCTCTGAGCAGGTATCGCCATAAGAACTTTGTCTGTCATGGTAAATGCGACGATTACACGCTACACACCTTCCTTGCATTCACAGCTGTAAACAGCGGAAGTGAGATAGAACCTTCAAACTTAGTGCGCATGCACAGCGGATTTCAAGGTCAATCTGTTGCAGGCGGCTTTACTCTGCATCTTTTACTGTGCTACCATCGCAACATTCCAGATACTTAACGGTCAGACGTATATATGAGTGTCAACAGTAATGGCAATACCACCAGCAAAATAATTGAAATATATACCAATAACGATTTCTCCTCCCTCTCCTCCCCTTCCACGTCATCCTCCTCCTCCTCCTCCTCCTCCTCCTACTACTACTATTACTACAACTACTACTACTATTACCACCACCACCACCACTACTAATAATGATAATACTACTAATACTACTATTACTACTACTACTACCACTACTACTACTACTAATGATAAAAATAATAATAATAATAATAATAATAATAATAATAATAATAATAATAATAATAATAATAATAATTATAATAATAATAACCTTAGTTCAATGGTAGTGAACAGCTGGCATCACAGGACATCTCTAGCGTTAGAAGCAGTGCAAAGACAGTAAATAATAGCAACAATAATGATTTTTTTTTTAGTTGCCACTTGGGCGAAGAAATGGGGGGACTCAAAACAAAGACACAAAAAAGCGTAGACGTTTAGATATAATGAACAGCTAGAAATTTGAAAGTATACACGGTATACAATAAAACAGAGTAGGGGGGAAAGAAGAAGAAGAAGAAGAAGAAGAAGAAGAAGAAGAAGAAGAAGAAGAAGAAGAAGAAGAAGAAGAAGAAGAAGAAGAAGAAGA
>NC_068983.1:153817760-153830373 GCF_001194135.2 Octopus bimaculoides | reverse complement strand
AATAAACTTAAAGCCTTGAACAACTACAATTTCTACACTTTTCTCTGATTGAACGCGCAAACATCCCTCTTTCCTATGAATTTAGAACGTTGAATATCGGCAATTTTTTTTTGTGTATTAAAAATATATATTTTGCTTATTCGAATATACAAACAGCTCTTTTATCAGAAGAACACTATTAAACGCCCCGGCTATCTAACTTAAGCAACGTCAAAATAAATGACTATCTGTGAGTACATTATTTCTAAATCTATTCATGATTTTACGAACACACAGAAAAAAATTGAAGACCCTCGAAAATTCAAAACTCAGAACATTTTATAAAAGTGATATCAAGCGCTGAAGATGAGCGACAGATATATTTGCGAACTGCACAATTACGAAAACTGTAAAGACAGTACAACTTTATTTCATATTGTTAAAAATCAGCAGCGTAAATATTAAATTTTCTATCGGTAACGGAAACAGAATAAAATAAATCGATTTTAATCAAACCTACGATCACACGAATTGATCATTGTAATAGTAGCTCGTGCTGCTCTAATCATTTATGTTCAACTCTGCTGATCACGTGGTGACAAACACACCTTGGTTGCTACCTCTCAACATCTATCGACTCTATTTATATACCCATGAGATCTCACTGTATGCCCGCCAGCCTGTGTTTTCTGAACACCTCAATTCTCATGTACCACAAGCACGAGAAAGGAACTAACTATAGCTTATAACAACTAAAACTATTACTGGTAGGCCCAGAGCCAGCAATATTCACTTTGCCCCTCTCCAGCAGCAACAACATCATCTACTATTCATAAAGTAACAACAATAATAACGATGATAATAACTCCACTGCAATCCTGGTTACCGAAGAGAACCACCAAATATTAAACAACAGTAATAACGTTGATCAGCGGTGACCACAAATGCTATTGTAGTATAATAATAGTAATGGCAACGGATATGACTATAATGGTAATAATGGTGGAATAATATGTGGTGAAAATATGATAGAGAATTTATTAATAATTGCTTAATTAACCACACATTGCTGAATAATAATGTCAATGTAACTCAAAACTGTTTTATGAAACAAAAAGAAAAATTAAAACAGTGCATCGAAGCACTTCTCTGATGGTTAATCTGGATCGGGTTCCCCCAAAGGAGAGCCAGCCTGAGGTCAAAATGTCATTAACTGGAACACGTGTTTCTCCGAATATGGACCAGGATGGTCAATTGAACGGGAACGTCTCTAACTTGATCCTTCCAAGTTCTACACGACAGCTACCACAAAACTAGAAATATGCAGGAGAATCAAATGGACCCTGGAGCAGTATAAGAAGTCATATAAACATATTTCTACGACATAAGTAGTCCATCTCAAAAGAAACACGCTGCAAAATCTTCCAAAATACGGAGAACATGAAACTAAGATACCAGGATGAAAACAAGTTAGCAATTGTCAGGAAGGATAATCTTCAGAACTAATAGACGCAGAGACACCGAAATGATTGCATTCAAGCACGTATTTGCAAATGATTTAAATATAGGACTGGAAGAATCAGATGACAAATGTAGCCAGACACAAGTCTTAATCGAAAATCACGCAAAGCCTGAAGAAATAGGAAATTCAAATATATTTGATAAAGATTGCCAGGAAAGTGGTCAAGAAACAATACTTAAGACGACGCATTTGCTGAAGAATACAATTTATGATAAAACTGAAGCAGAAAATTCAGAATCAGCTGGTTAGAGAACAACTTCATAAAACTCTCAAATACAGACTAAAGCAAAAAGAAAAACAATGAAAACAAAAGAATACACAAAACTACAAATGGCAACTACGTAACAAAAGATATCAACCAAGAGTTACAACCTGATCTTAGTGAGTTAAATCAAATCGTTTATGCATCTGCTAAACCAAATGGAACCAGTTGTAAGCTTTTGAAATAAAGAAAAAAAGAAGTAAAACCAAACCTGAGAAGAAAGCCAAAGTGGAGGAGTAAAACTGAAAAAAGTGGTTGAATTAAAGAGAGGGAAATTACAATATTAAATAAATTAATCTATGGATACGATGTAAAATACAAATAAGGAAGAATATGAAGAGAAAGTATGAATTTGCATCATATGCAAGCAGGCCACTCACAAATCACAGGTCAAATGATTAAAAGAAAATTAAAATTAAATAATCTAAACAGTAAATATTAATACAAATAGTATTTTTCGAGTTAAGATTTAAAGGCACGCACCACATACTTTGAACTTTTTTCACAGAATGTAAAGAAAAAGTGAACGCATAAAATCCAACGTCACCATAAATATAGAAGGCAGTATTGAATAAAAGTAATCACACTCCTAATAAGCAATCGAACTTTAATTCTCAGGTCATGTAATGAATCAGAAAAATACGCATATAGACACAAGGGGAACAGCTTTCTATCCTACAATCATCACTTTGTTCTTGTAATTTATGATGTGGGTAATGATGTAAGATCAATATTTCGCAAATGAGAAAAAAAAAACACCTGTGGTTGTTTATTGTTCATGTGCAGAGAGCAATGGCAAATGTATTTGCGGTTGCAAATGTATTTGGCGTGTGGTAAATATCTTGATATCACAAAACAATTACGATTTAAAGTTGACGATACGTGTACGCTTTTCATATATCCCAGTGTTGTATGTCTGTCTGTAGAATTTAGTTCATTATAAAATAGATTTCTTAATTAAACAGTAAATTTAGATACAGTTTCAGAACGTAAAACTATAGTTAAATAGCAAAAGCGATTGCTTGGATCGCATTCATTATTACGAATAATGAATGAGAAATATATAATCTGCGTCTCAACATCTGATTACGCTGTAAAACGCAACACGTTAATCTATTGCACTGATAGGTGACCGACTGTAATGCTGGTTTATTGAGTAGTCTTGTGCATGCAAAGCCGGCGAGCAGTATATAAGTTTAAATCTTATGTAGCTGCAAATTGTATCCAATAGAAGTGACGTACGTGTAAATGTTCGAATGCTGTGTATCAAGTAATAACTACTAATGTTGAAAAGCCTGGGACTGAAATGTTATAGCTTCTGCTCAAAGAGCAGCAAATTGCTTAATTGCAGCAAGGCGGAAGGAGTAAATCTAAGAAGCGGAGAAATCAGAGTAGTCAGCAATTTCAAAGTTTATAAGTCTATCCACTGACGCAGTTCACGTATCTGATGTCATCTTACTAACAGAGATGTCAGTATAAGAGAATAATGAAATAATCTAATTCTGTTTCATTATCATAATTAGTTTTCGGCCGAAATAATCCATTTCTGCGTCAGGTTCTTTCTGGTGAGTTATCATATGCTGTATAAATAAAGAAACAACGAATTTTCTCGTTACCTTCGGAATATGCTTTCAGCACAAAAAATGTCTTCTCGTGTTCTTATGGAAACATGGCACCAGCGTGGGCAATACTAAACGTAGAGTATAAATTGAATATGGCCTTACAACAAACAATTTTCATCTAAGAGATGCCAAATAGCATTAACTGCAAACAATTTTCAAAGTAACATATGTTATGGATTCCTTTGTCACTGAAAATTTCACTGTACTCCAATAAAACATGCACAAATATTCAGTGGAGAGAAAATACTCCTCATCTAAAGAAATTGATTTCTACACGTTTGCCAAGTTCAGAAATAACGCGGATAAAATGTTATAACGTAATGAAAATAAAAGCAACGAAAAAAAAGCAAATAACGATCAAATACAAAAATGAATAAATAAAGTTAACGGCATAAACATGGAAAATGTAAATCACGTCGATAGACATATGACATTTAATATACAAACTAAAGAAAAACAACAAGATGAAACCCCTAGCATATGTGTCGGAAATAAACATCAGCAAAAAAATTGGAAAGAAACCACAGGGACGAAAATATGAAGAATAGGGCTCATAAAAAAATAATTAAAATTAACTATTGAAACGCTGATAATTCTGAATATGGCAATTATCTAAAAGTAGGAATATTTACAAAATTTAAAAGCAGTGTGTAAAACAACGCAAACTTCTTTGCGATTACATAGCAAATTAAATAAACGTTAGAAACCTAACTATTAAACAGTTGATGGATATATATGCAACCAAGAGCATAACCAAGGTAAAGTACATAATATATTCAACAAGCGAAGTAGAGCTGCATCATAATTACTCGTTCGAAAATACGGAAACACATGTTTCGCGCCCATGAATTATAGAAACGCTGGAATATGAGGACTATTAATAATAATAAAGAAGCAGGACAACACCTGATGATTAAATGTTAAACCATTCGGCAGACAGAAAACAAGAGAAGGCATTATAAATACAAATCAAAACCCTAATTACAGGTTGCATTTCACAAGAGAATCTTTCATCCCCGCCGCTTTTCTGTGTATCTTTAACAACATTAAGCAAACTACTATCTCATTTGAGCAATATCAGCATGAATTCGTTCATGCGTGATATTGATGAACTAGTAGCCATATTTTTGTATAGTGATTATGTCAAACCATTACTCATGGCACCAAAATGTGTCTACTAGTCTAAAAAGTGCAAGTATTTACTGGGTGAATTGATATATAATTCGGTTTAAAACATATTCCATGATAATCTTGAACTGATCAAATTTTTGAAAAAAATTATCATGCTACATAGAAAAACGGATATAAGACAATGAAAACAATACAGACTTACAAATGCTTCGTAATTTATAATGAATTATAACAGACAGGAATAAAGCAGAAGGTCACGCGTGTATGTAACATATGCATTAGATGAACACTTCAAACGGACCAGAAGACACAGTATTAGATATTATGCATCAATTCTCTTGTCATTCACTTAATAAATTATGGATATTAATCTCAACAAGAGAATTAACAAAACTGGACATCTGAACCAAGGAAAAAGATGAATGCATTTAGAATATAACAATCAAAATGCGACACTAAAATATGATAGCAAAGAAAAATAAAACAGAGTAAATAGAGCAGTGCGCTAATATCCCTGGTGTAGGACTGCAGTATATGTTCTAAAGAATTAAGGGGGAATATCACAGATAGTTCTGTGCGTGAAAATACGAGACAAATATTCTGGCTTCAAAGCCACAATCAATTATATGATAGAGCAACAAAAAAAAAAATCCTAATAAAATTAAACGAAATACTGGCCAACAGCATATCCTATTAGGGCAATAGAGCAAAATAAAATAAAAAGAAAGGAAAACACACGAATATCATCTAATAAAAAGTTTTCAAAAATCATCAAAGCAGAGATGAGAGAGAAATTTAGCTTTTTTAATACAACACTGCAACACACCACCACCACCACCATCACCAAATCAGAAACTTCAAGAAGCATATAAGTTTGAAGATAAAATGTATCTGCAGAACATGAAGAATCTGTAGAAAAAAAAAATAATAAATTGCATTGTTTCTGGCTGCCCTAACATAAACGGATAGTAAATTATATATGCAGGCATGGAAGAATTAAACCTTAGTATGTTTGATATCATTGTAGCACTATGAAATAGTCATATAAACGCAATGTCACATGCATACACTAGGAAAAAGATTATTATAATGAGACATTTTCAAATTGCGGTGTTGCAAGAATAAGTTCGGTTTTTAGTTGGACACCATACTTCTCGGCAACCATCGTCCGGAAAAGAAATATCTCCCAGTCTTGCTAAATATTTTTCGAATACAGTAATATCGATATGAGATAATGAAGACAATATAAATAACAGCGTCATGAACTAAATATTGCCAGAATGTGGGTGACTGCAAAGAGAGAAAATGCTTATATTGTGTGCCTCGGAAATATAGGTAAAAATGATGACAAGTTTCACTAATGTACCCCAGTTTTGTTACTATACGAGGGGTATTCATTAAAGGTTTCCTCTGACCCACTTCCTGTTATTGCAGGAAACGGGACTTGTACAGGTATTATCATACATGTCTATACGTGTCACATTATAAATTGCAGCTTTCCACTATTATTTATTTGTCTGTTACGGCTGCTGGAATGGACTAAGGTGTTATAATGGAGGCAGTTGAATGCAGATCAGTGAACAGGTTCTTATACTTGAAAGGTCGTACGCCAAAAGAGTTTCGATGAGATGAAAAAAGTTTATGGTAACGTCGCAGTCATGCACTGGCATCGCCAGTTCAAATATGGTCGGACATTAGTGGAAACTGATCCTGGACGACCGCATTCCACCATTGATGACGGCATCATCCATAAAGTGGAAGCCGCTATTTTGGAGGATCACCGCATAACTATTCGGCAACTAGCCCATGAAGTCAGGAAAAGCTTAGGGTCCGTAGAAAAAATCATTGACGACCATTGGTACATGCCGAAGTTGTCTGCAAGATGGATTCCTCAAATGCTCACACCTTTTCAGAAACAAGAATGAGTCTATTACTCCAAGGCTCTTTTGGCACTTTGACAAGAAAACGAGGGGGAATTTTTCGGCAGACTTATCTCATACGATGAAACATTGGTCCATCACTATGATCCTGAGACTAACGTCCAATCGAAGCAATGGCAGCCTGATAACTCACCACCTCCAAAGGAGGCTCGTGTCAAACCCTCAGCAGGCAAGATGATGTTCATAAGCTTTTGGGACCAGCGAGGAGTAGTGATGATAGATTTTCTGGCAAAGAGCACCATAATTAACGGGATATAGTACAGTTTTCTGCAGCGGAATTTGCGAGAAAGCATCAAGGCGGAGAGGCATGGCAGCTGACCAAAGATATGGCATTCTGACCTCCTCTAAGACAAAGCCCCACTTCACAATGCACATGTTTCCCAGATGAAAGATGTTGCCCAGATGAAATCCTTCCTCGCCCCTCTTACTCTCCCGATTTCGCACCATATGACTTCGTTTGTTTCCAACCATGAAGTCTTTTTTGAAGGGAAAGTAGTTTTCAGATGATGATGAACTTACGTTCGAATTAAAGTCTTGGCTTTAGAAGCAATCTACCGACTTCTACAGACGAGATCTTCACAACTCCATTCTTTATTTGAGCACTCAGGCTCATATACAGAGTGGACGGCACAAGGACAGACAGAACACCACAGTGGTAACAAAAAACAAAAAATGAAACATGAAAAAATGTATAATGAAATCGATAGTAATGAAATGGCTGCATGCAACCCACTCACATCAGTACGTTTCCCATCCTTACTCTGACAACTCGCTTGCCACTGTATGTCGGTAGCAGCAACCACACTTCAGTTTTTATAGCATCTGTGGAGTGCTTTATCGCTTCGGCTTCGCTTGCGAATCGCACCTCCACTGTGCCAAATCTTCTTCCTCTTGATATAATCGTCGTAACCTTTTTGACCTGTTTCAGACACTTCTCTATCTCTTCTATGGATGCAATTTCGATTTTCTTTGTCAATACTTTCAGTGCTTTGTAAACAACCGCTCGTTTCTACACTCCATTTGTTAACTCGAACGGGGGCTTCAATTTACGGTTGTGGCCTTCTTTTTCTAATAGCCTGCCGCATTCTTTCAGTTCAATTTTAATTTCTCGAATTTAACTTCTCGGCTATATTAACAATTCTAACTTCTCGGCTCAATTTTAACTTCGCGAACCTACAAAGTTTCTACTTCAATTCCTGTGCCAGTTTCAGCTGCATAACAGTAGCTCTTCGTTGGTTCAGTCGCCATTACACTTCTTTTCTCCGGTTCTCCCATACATAGGAAGAAAAAACACAATTCAACAAATATTCGTTCGTACAAACAACAACTTCAACAAGGAACAAACGTGGTACACCCACGAGGTGAGACCTTTAACAATTATAACAATATCACGACTTACTTTAACGTAACCATGAAAAAACACACTGCCACAACCAACGAGATCTTCACGACTGCAGTGTGTGCGTGTGTGTGTGTATGCGTATGTATGTGTGCATGTGTGTGCGAGCGTGCGCGTAAGTGTATTGTTTTTGTTCCCATCTAGATGTTATGAGTAGGACATGTTGGCAAGTTCCTGATGTGTCCGAATAAGTAGATAAATAGTGAATGTGCATTCGTTCAATTCTACTTGTAGTTTATAAAATTTGCTATAAGATGTGTTTTTCAGATGTAGCTTTTAAAATGTGAATAGAGTAATCTTGCAGTAGACCAAGGTCTTTGTGGTCTCATATCTAACCCAACACCAAAACTATGGTAGCTCTGCTGTATTTATAATTGACATATTTTATGAGCTAATATAATCAATTTCCACACACAATATCCTGCTATTTTACTACTCCATCGTATCCCTATGCACCATGTTTTTCTTTCAGTTGGCCGTATGGTGTGATGTTCTGATCGACAGATCATTTCTTCATCTAAGATTCATGGATCATTCAACTTCTCCTGCATCTAATCCTAATGCATTGCTACTTATAAAACCTCTTGACCCCTCCCACGTCTGTGAATATACCATACACATAGTATACAAACAAACATACACAAGCACCTACATAAACATTTAATTTCATAAAATACTGAATTTAACAATTTATACTCCGAGATTTATACTCCTAGATTTATACTCTGGACATAGTCATCACCATGTTATTGTTTGCAGTGTCATTCTTTACTATACATCAAGAAATTCCAAAGAGTATAAAGGAAACCAGCTAATGTTTCTTCTTCTGCCTCTCCCATCCAACTGGTTTGGAGAACAATTTAGATATCCTAACATTATAATTTTTCTTAGATAGTAGTAAACATACAACTCAGCACCCATGCTTTGCCATTTGCCAAATATAATACTATACACGCGCACAAACACACGCTTTTGTATGTTTCATTCATAGCATATGCTCATACATCATTACTTCCTATTTACAATGATTTGAACGATACGCATATCTGCCCGTACACACACAATGCATGCACAGTACATTACACATCCAAGTTCGTACCTCCCAACACTCGCACGGTTACACTTACATATACACACACGCATAAAGAAAATATTCCCTGTATGAGACTTTCCCTTACACAATAAAACACTCAACAATACCATTATCAATAGACCCACTACAATATTCACTCACTCGCCCATTAACTCCTTTGAAATTTCGTTGCAACATTTTATTCTACCAACTTCAGTATCGCCGTTCATTCAACCATGCGGACCATATAATAAAAACGCAATATTTTCTCTACAGACACGTCTTTTATGTTTCCTTTCTGCTTTTCCTCAAACTGCCACTGTTGAACTTAATTTCTTATTTTAGAGCGTAACATTTATTACCTTCTGTTTGATTTGTCGTTTTTTTTTTCTTCATGAAATTTTCGAGCTAACATACAATTACTGATATTGTGTAGCTTTGGTGCGAACTGATTAAATAGATATTTCGTAAAATAAATCTAATCGGCAAAAGCATTCGTTCAATGTTTCAAATCTAGGACTAAACAATTCTTAATCGCCAAATATGTCTAAGATTTAGGATTTATGAGAGAGGTTTCAATACTTTAATACAGATCTTTGATGTCCCCTCACGCAATGGTGATTCCATAAATATAAAAATTTATTGCAAACCCTCTTTGAACAAAATGCAAACATAAATTCAACTAAGCTATGATAGTATGAGATGTGAACAATATTAGCCCGTAAAATATAACTACTCCAAAACAGACTAAGTACTGTCTGCAGGTGTGATACCGGAACATTGATTTAATGCAGGTATACGTAAATTGCTACAATGCATAATAAGATGTGTCTGGATTTATGTATAACACAGAGACACAAACAGTCAAATACGCATATATATGGGTCATCCCATAAATGATGCGGTTTTTCATACTTCTTTTATATTTCAAAACTATGAGAAAAAAATGTTTTTTTTATCTATCTGGTAGACTTGCAAGACTCTTCTTCCAAAATACACTTGTCCGTGACTAATAATATTCATCCACTACTGCTCTAATCTCGTCTACAAAGTTCATATTTTTCTCTCCAAACAATTTTGAAGACTGCAGAATAAATGATAATCGATGGGGAAATGTCCAGAGAATATGGTAGGTGGGGCAACGCTTCCCAATCAAATTGCTCCAGCCTTTGGAATGTCATCTTCGCGGTATTTGGCCGAGCTTTATCCTGATGGAAAAACACCTTTCGTCTTGAAGCAGAAGATGGCAGTTTTTTTCTTCTAGCGCTGACTTAAGCCGCTCAAGCTGCTCGCAGTAGATCTCCTTTGTTATCGTTTGGTTTGGATTTCAAATTTGAAACTAGTATAAAGATTTCATACCCCACCAAACAAATACCAACATCATATGCGGGTGAAGACCTTATTTAGTCTGGTGTGCTGGTGTTTCTCCTTTCTCTACCGACTGTCTTCGAGGCTTGACACTTTTATAGAGAACTCATTTCTCGCTACCAGTCACTATTCGGTCCCAAAACGTTTCATTCGTGAGACGTGACAGCAAAGAAGAGCACACATTCACACTCTGCGCGCGATTGGAATCGGAAAGTTTGTGAGGAACACATTGACGCAATTTACTGACACACAGGTGTCGATGAATGGTTGAATGACCAAATCCAAGCTTCTCCGCTAGTTCTTCAACAGTTAACATGGAATTTTGTTCCACTAGGGTTGTCAGGGCGTCCACGTCGACATCTACATATATTCTAGGACGCAGCTCGTGGTCTAGGCTATAGTTTCCGGCTCGGAAACTGTTGACACTGGTTTACGCTTATTGTGCCATCCTCGCATACTGCATTTATATTCCTAGCACTCTATATTGCGTTGTCGCACTTATTGAACTTAATTGAACACTGCAATATATGCAGAAAATGCTCGTTTGTCATTATAGCTTGAAAAATAACTGTTAAATCCAACTGCACTCTTCAGAAAATGCAATAAGAATAATTACAAATCAAAATTACTACCTGCTTCTATAGCAAGATGATGCAAGTAGTTTATCCCGCCCCACTCCGAGTTTTAGTGTATGCAATTAAAAAACCTCATTATATATTAGATGACCCGATATATATATATATATATATATATATATATATATATAATATATATGTATGTGTGTGTGTGTGTGTGTGTGTGTGTGCACGAAGCTTAACTTAACAGTGATGTGATCGAATGTGACTTTAGCCCAGCCAAAGATCTACAATGTCTTGCACAGAGTTGCTATCGAAAACCTTTACTGGCAATAGCTGGCTGTTGTTGTAATTGGGCTCCGTGTACATTTGCGTGTCTTTTAAGTCCTCCTGCTGATGTCCTATACCCATATATTCATGTATGTATACATATAGATGTAGGTATGTACATATATGCATGGATATATGCATATATCTATATATTATTTATATTATATATATATATATACATATATATATATATATATATGTGTGTGTGTGTGTGTGTGTGTGTATTTGTGCGTGTGTGTGTGTATTTATGTGTGGATGCTTGTACACGCATACGCGCACACACACGCAGACACGCACATAGATATACATGCGAGCGTGCGTACGAGTGCACACACACACACACACACACACATATATGTCTATATTTACATGCATACATAAAATGTGTAACCAATATGGAACTATTCTAGTATTAGCAGCAATATTTGATTTACATATAGGAGTTATTGAAACGTTATTTATTGATTTTACATTCAATGTAAATATATGAAATAGTAAAACGTGTAGATGATGTCCCAAACGAGGTTATTTCTTCGCATTTCGTTATTTTTAGCGAAATTTTAAAATATATTTCGAATATCTTATGAGTACTCAACAGAAAACTGTTTCGAAATCACATTTTGAAGCACCATGTTCAAACATATTGATATTACATGAACGAGTATTCAATATTTCAACAATCACCTTTTTAAAACTTACATGAACATACTGAGATTCAATTTCGACCACTGAATCAATAATAACATTTAACAAAATATATTTACTAAAGTTTCAGTTATTCTGCAATTAGAAAAATATTGCACTTCCTCCGGAATAAATATATTTCAATCTTTCACATTCATAGTAGTTTTATGCATTTCGTAAATAAATTAAATAAACGAATATATGAAATCCGTCGCAACATTTCACTACTCAGAAAAATGTATGTTCAGTGAAGTTCAATTGCTAAACAAAAACGAATGCTTTATAAACGTTATGCAAAAAGGCATAAACATGTGTCATAATAAACATTAATACGTTTCTATCTCTAAATATGCGAAATGATTGTATTTCATAATTAATTTTACAATATTTGGAGAATCGATTATGAGGGAGTTAAATATTCATCTGGTGACTCAATCAACTATGTTTGTATATGGCATAGACAAAGTGAGTATATCAGTTTCCTATTTTGAAATGTCATAAACGATTAAATGTTACGACCTGTCTGGCTTCATTTAGATTATATATATTAGGGGATTCTCTTTGGGAAAGAATATAACTAAAATACCTACACCCAATTTCCAAGTCATTGGCGAATATGGGTATCAGGAGATGTCAAATTTCATTGCAGAGGATAGAAGCAGCGCACACACAAGTATTCATATAAGTATTTATATATATATATATATATATATATATATATATATATAT
>NC_068983.1:153810558-153813802 GCF_001194135.2 Octopus bimaculoides | reverse complement strand
ATATATATGAATTAGTTTATATATGTATATGTATTATATGTCATACATACACATATACATATATAAATATGCCTATACAGTATATATATATGTGTGTGTGTGTGTGTGTGTGTGCGTGTGCGTTTAGAAGGTAGAAATGTAACACACGAGTTGATATGTATAACAAAAGTAACACAAGGTACAGAATGCAAAGATAATTTTATCATGAACTACATTTTAGGAACCGGTTTCCGTCTTCGAAACTTTTTCAACTAAGATTAAAATAACAAGGAAAATCAAATTGAAGGAAAAGAATTTAAGTGAAATGTTTTGTAAATATTTCCATACGCTTCACATATTCTGATTCCCCCCTCTCTTCCTTTATGAATGCTTGGTAGGCAAGTAGTAGCAAATCTAAAGAAATAATTTTATGAGTATAGAGAATTCATGGTTTAAGCCGGAGCAGCTGGGGGAGGAGAAAAAGAAGAAGAGAAAGCAGAAGAAAAACGAGGAGAATAAGGAGAAGATGAAGTAGGAAGAGAAGTAAGAGAAGGAAAAGAAGAGGAAGGAGAAAGAAAAGAAAAAGACGTGAGTTGTGTGATATAGTAGATTGTTCGCGGAATCATATTTAATGGCCAAGTTACCTGATAGGCCAGGTACCTATTCCTAATGACCTGGTCCCATAATAACAGGACCCCCATGCGAAACTCACCGCCCCAGTATTTAATGGCAACAGTCTATCGAAAAAAATCGGGGACTGTAATCGGCACGCGAATGGCTTCCTTTGCTATATATATATATATATGTGTGTGTGTGTGTGTGTGTGTGTGTGTGTGTGTGTGTGTGTGTGTGTGTGTGTGTGTGTGTGTGTGTGTGTGTGTGTGTGTGTAAGAGTGGAGGCGCCATGGCCCAGTGGTTTGGGCAGCGGACTCGCGGTCATAGGATCGCCACAAATTTCTCTCACTCTTACTTCCTGTTTCTGTTGTGCCTGTAATTCAAAGGGTCAACCTTGTCACACTGTGTCACGCTGAATATCTCCGAGAATTACGTTAAGGTTACACGTGTCTGTGGAGTGCTCAGCCACTTGCACGTTAATTTCACGAGCAGACTGTTCCGTTGATCGGATGAACTGGAACCCTCGATGTCGTAAGCGACGGAGTGCCAACAACAACAACAACAACAACAACATGTACAAGAACTAAGGAGTGCAGTAGGTAAGATCCGGGCTACATATGTTTCATAGCGGGCGGAAACTCGGAAGTGGTAAATATCCAAGTGAATTATATACTGTACGCTACTCTTGATGAAATGTAAGCTCAGATTGTCGCGATGTACATGTTAACACGTTGAAGATTCAATTATATATATATATATATATACATGTATATGCATATGCAGCGAGAGATGGAGAGAGACAGTGAAAGAGAGAGATAGGGTGAGAGAGAGACAGAGCGATACATGTATATCTATGTCTAAATCGAACGATGTGTGCATAAGTAGACATATGTTCATATATTCATATATTAATGATAGACATAATAAATGATATATAACAACAAAGGCCTACAGATGAAAGGACAGAGTCTGACTCCAAATGAAATTCGATATAGACAATTTATATGTAAGCATTGACGTTAACAACAAAGTGCAGTGGTTTTACTGTTCAAAAGTTATTTAAACATTTATTGCTACAACTTGCTTCTAAATACAGATCTCCAAGTCTTATGCAAAATTAATATACATATACACCCGCATACACACAGAAACACACGGACATATATACATATATATATGTCCGTGTGTGTCTATAATTGTTAGAGTATATGAATTTTCTCCATATATATACATATATACACATGTGTGTGTGTCTGTATAAGTGCGCACACACATATATATCTATGTATATATATGTGTGGTGTGTGTGTATGTATGTATATCACGCAAAAGATCATACAAAAATGAGGTAGACATAAAAATGAGAAAACTGGAAGCGAAAATAAGGAAACAGAAAAATCCCAATTATGACACCAGCCGTGTTCCTTTGGCTGCTCGACCCCCTGTCAATTCGTTGCACGCTATTCTTTGATATGATTTTTGTAGTCATTTATTTGGAGGAAAGAAATAGGAACCGGAAAATTTATTCTGGTTATACATTAGTCTCTCACAAATTCGTATATGAACTCGAGGAAAATTAAGTGTTACTGTTAAATATTTCTTCGAGACTTACCGAAAAATAACGGTTTAGACTGTTTCTCTCCATAAGGATAACAATAGCTGTGTGTAATAAAGAACAGAAGATAATGTGTGGTAGTTAGGAAGGACAAAAGTAATAAAGTTAGTGACTCAGTTGCTAAAAGTTTCAGTTCGTGCAGTACCAATTGCGTTGGCTTATATTTTAAAAATATTCCAGTCAAATACAAAGTTATGAAGCGAAAGGACGGCATGAAGAATTTATTATTCTTAACAAAAATAAGAAATTGATATTTATTACTAATCGTTTTGTTTAAGTAGGAGGAATTTTGGCTAAAATGCATCAGAAATATTATAGACGCCATCATGGAAAGAATCAGTTTTACATTCATTAGCCCTACATACAAGCTCGTAGCAAAAAATGTTAGTGCCTTTATTCAAGTAGGTTAAAAAGCTAGAAAAAGCAAGTTTTGCTCCATTCAACCATAGCGATATATTATGTTGAGAGAAACAGTACCTTCATAAGGAAAGGTGTTTAAAGATAACTCGTCCAAATAATGGTAATTAATTTACAATAAATCTTTCTATCTGTTTTTGCCTCTCACTGTCTCTGTTTCTATCTCTCACTGTTTCTGTCTCTGTCTGTCTGTCTCTCTCTATCTATCAACCTAACTTCCTACCTACCTACACAAGCCCCCCCCCCCACATATATATGTATATATATATATATATATATATATATATATATATATATGCATTCATATAATTTACTGTTGAGTTGCTGGTGGGAGCAACAAACAAAAATGTACTCTTTCCAGCCATTCAGTGAGAGATTAATATCATATAATGTACACAGGATGCAAAATGATCTACTGTTCGTTTCGTGCTGTAGCAACGTTGTGTAGCATGTTGTGTACTTCAATCAAACTTTTACACTCAAATATACTACATAACACGTCTACACATGTACATGCACACTCACGAACTACATACACACACGCACGCACTCAGAGACACATTTGTGCATATATATGTATATGTATATATATATCTATATCTATATCTATCTATATAT
>NC_068983.1:153809712-153810458 GCF_001194135.2 Octopus bimaculoides | reverse complement strand
TATATCTACATGCGCTCACATACGCAAGATGTTTCAAATAAGTTTACACAAACTCAATGATTATAAAATCAGTATGTATTGAAATACATTTTATTTTCAAAATTTAAGAGAATCTATAAATAGCATTTTATAATTTTTATGAACATTTATTTTGAAATTAATTACTTTTATGCTCACGGTGCTCTGCACATAAAACGAAACATGGAGTCACAAACATGAAAACCTATTTCGTTCGGTATTTGTGCCTACTGTCGTTCAATGTCTTCCCTAAATTCATAGACCGGCTTTGTACCATAAACGTATCTTTCAAGTAATCTCATAAAATGCCTTATGTGAGGTTTGGTGATTGCGCAAGCGCTTCTTCTGAACCACTGTATCTAATTCCTTTGTGTTGTAAAACCTCAGGAAGGTAGGTCATTACATTATTATGGTAGGGTTGGCGAGCCTCATCTTTCCAAAAATAAATTCTATATATTCAAATGTCTCTTAAATTTTGTTGCAACAGGTCAAAATAAATGGGGTCACTTCGAGTAATTTTAAAACAGAAAGCTTCACTTAATCATTTGGATGATGGGCCTATTCATGTTCTTCCGTAATATACTAACTCCGAATTCGCTAGCAGATGCACTTATTGAAGCTGAGGCATTGAATTTAAATATGGATTCATCAGTAAAAAAAAAAATAATGTATATATACAAACAGAGGCGCAAACATACACACACAGGTAAATGTATGTATATATATAT
>NC_068983.1:153808191-153809602 GCF_001194135.2 Octopus bimaculoides | reverse complement strand
TATGTATATGCACCTATACATACAGGTGGATGTCGGTATGCACATACCTGTACGTATATATGCATATACTCATTTACTATTTGTTTTTACATGGTTGAACGCAGCGTCTTCCAAAATATAAGTAGTTTTCGTAAACTCATATCCTCCGACGCTACTCTATCTCTTTTTCTTCCCCCCCCTCGTTTTCCTCTGTACTACTACGTATCTCGCTTTACCCCTCTCGTTCTTCCTCTGTTACTACTACGTATCTCTTTTTCCCCCTCGTATTTCCTCTCTTTCTCTTTTCCTCTCGTTACTCACCTATTCTTCTACTTCCTCCCTCTGTTTCTCCCTCTACCACTCTCTCTCTTCCCTTTACACCGGCATGGTCACATGCTTCCGGTCAATAATCCTTTCCTTCCTTGGCTTTTGCTAATGCGTTCATTTTGGCTAGCATTGTTTTTGAATTTGTATACAGGAAACGTTGTGAATTTGGGAAATTTGTTGTAAGCACATTGGTCGATGTGCTGGCTGAGAGGTATTTTCCTGTTTTATGGGATCCTAATTTGGGATTTCTGTACCGCCATCCTCTGACATAGGCTGTTTTTAGTGTGTCCAATATATTGCCGTTTGCATTCAGAGCATGTAATTAGGTAGATCAAGTTCTCCGATGCACATTTAAAATTAGTTTTTATTGTGAAATTATGGCCTTGTTCTAATCGATGTTCTGATCCTTCTATTACGTTGAAAAAAATCCTACAGTTGGGTTTCCCGCATTTTTTTACTGTAGATTTAGTGGTTATAGTTGAGTGTAATTTGGCCTGGGTTAAAATATTTTTCATTGATTTTGGTTGCCTCTTACTTTTGATGATTGTATGTGTATTGAGGATTCGGTTCATTTTTGGGTCTTTCTTGAGTAGAGCTGTGCTGTGGAGTATGTTGTTGAAGGCCTCATTGTTGTGTGGGTTGTGTGTGGAGATGTAAGACAGGGTTTTTAATTTTTCTTCCTTCTTGGGTCTTGGTTGTCTAAGTTCTTTTGTATTTAATTGAAGTACTCTTTGGATCGTATTTTCGATTAAGGGCTGTGGATAGTTTCTATTTACGAGTGTGGATTTCAATTCCTGGAGTCGTGTATAACGGGTGTCTGCATCTGATACTATAGTGCATATTCTTTTGGCTAAACAAAATGGGATATTAGTCCTGGTGTGTCTCGGGTGGCAAGAATCAAATGGTAGGTACTGTTTCGAGTCAGTGGATTTATAATAGACGTCTGTCTCTATCTTGTTTCCGACTTTCTTTATGAGCATATCTAAAAACGGTAGTTGTTGATTGTTGTATTCCATCGTAAATTGTAGGTTTTCGTTTAATCCATTTAGAAGTGCTTGGAATTCGTTGAGCTTTTCTATACTTTCATTCCAGAGGATGAAACAGT
>NC_068983.1:153807329-153808181 GCF_001194135.2 Octopus bimaculoides | reverse complement strand
ATATATATATATATATATATATATATATGTATGTATGTATATATATGTCTCAATGTGTGTGTTCATATATGTATGTGTGTTTGTGTGCCTATGTATATACATACATATATGTGTCTACGTATGTATGAATCTAGTTATTCATATATATATATCTATATATAAAATATGATATGAAGTGTAGATGACTTCAAAGGCTGAGTGTAATAGATACAGCCATTTCAGTTGCAGGAATGCAGCAAATATACAAAAACTCTGTGCAGTGAAATCTGTGTTTTTCTAGTTTACTTAGAACAGATCTCAGTTCTTTAACCAGAAATAAACTGCTGGAGCGCCAGGAAGGAACCTTCGCCCTTATATACAATATGTGTAATAATACTGGCTTGATACTACAAACACAATAACGCACTCGCTGTGTACGTAGAAACAATATTCATACATACATACGTACATACATGCATGCATACATGCACATACATACTTATATATATATATATGTATGTGTATATATGAATATATATTTATAAAAAAGAAGTTTGAAAACGCCAATATATAAAAATTGAATTTTAATGTATAATTTTGTCAGAGAAATTTTTAACATGTTTCGGTTCTTGATAAAACGAACCTTATCAAAAATACATATTTTAAAAAATGTGTAATTGTTTCTTACTGGTGTCAACATAGTCCACGTGGGAGCGTTTTTTATGCGGGTACATAATGGCTGTCTAGAGCGTTGGCTTGAATCGTTCGCTGAAGTAGTAGTAGTGACAGTGTTGGTAATGGTAAACGGGAGTAAACTCTGTCCGTGTAAGCAGCAGTAGTTAATTGGTTGTAGTAGCAGGGGAGGAAGCAGCA
>NC_068983.1:153803666-153805762 GCF_001194135.2 Octopus bimaculoides | reverse complement strand
CGTTCGCTGAAGTAGTAGTAGTGACAGTGTTGGTAATGGTAAACGGGAGTAAACTCTGTCCGTGTAAGCAGCAGTAGTTAATTGGTTGTAGTAGCAGGGGAGGAAGCAGCAGCAGCAGCAGCAGCAGTGGCACGAGCAGTAGTAGTAGTGACCGTAATAGAAGTAGTAGTAGAGACTGTTGGTAGTAGTAGTAGTAGTAGTAGTAGTAGGAGGAGGAGGAGGAGGAGGGACCGCTGTTTGCAGTAGTGGTAGTTATGGTGGCAGTGGTGGTGGAGTTCTAGGATTCTTTTTTTTTT
Source organism: Octopus bimaculoides (assembly GCF_001194135.2). Classification (NCBI taxonomy): domain Eukaryota; kingdom Metazoa; phylum Mollusca; class Cephalopoda; order Octopoda; family Octopodidae; genus Octopus; species Octopus bimaculoides. The sequence goes on along the minus strand of NC_068983.1, from coordinate 153,805,466 downwards.
TTTTGGATAACCAATATATGATTTTAATAATACTGGCCCAGGGTGTTTAAACTTGGCACGAATTTTCTAATAAAATGAAGCTCGTAGCACAATAAATTACACGTGTCTTGTCAGCTTTAGGGTCCTAGTCTAGATTTATATCATGATATACATGAACCTTTAGGTTCTGGGAATTCAACATTACTGCATTTAAAAAGTGTACATACATACATATATACATATAAAAGTTACAATAGTGAAATCAAGGCAAATAATGTTATTTTGAAAGCATATTAAACATACAATACATATCTGGTGATATGTATGTATTTGCATACATTTAAATACACGCACATATATAAAGGTGTGTTAATCATAAGTGTACACACACAGACACACACACACACAAACGGACAGTTAATATGTGTATATTCGTGAACTTGTGTGATATGTGATAATCTGGGTGTGAAATATATAATATTTTCAATTTTAAGTAATGTGCATTTTAAAATGTGTAACTGTTATATACCACATCATTAAAGAACACACATATATGTCTTATGAGCTCGACACACATTGCTTTTACCACTACCTTGTGTCTTCGTAAGAATGTTTTTCGGAGGATAAATATCATACATCATTTTGGTCTATAATTTCTTGTGCATATTTTATACAAAATTTAAAGTAATTTTGTTAGCTATGACTTTTGCTTTTATTTTTCGTAACGTCATTTTTTTCACATTAAGCAGTTCCCTGGAGCTTTGCGCTTTCCAAAATTTAACGATATTTATCAAATTTAATTAATATTGATGAAACTGTTAACATAGACTGGCATAAATCGGGAAAACTTTTATATTTGTGTATATGTTTTTATTGTTACCTTTCTGACTTTTTGATAAAAACCACTTGTAGAAAGATGGGACTACATCTTTAGCTAGTGTTAGCTAATTTCTATTTCTATTTTAAATTTGCAACTTACTTGTTCACTAGAAAGAAATCACGATTACTGTGGAATAACAATATATATTCGAAAAAAACATTCATTATTAACATTAATGTTATGGAAAACAAAGCAGGGAGAATCAGTAAGTCGCCTACGAAAATATTTCTGGTACCTAGCTATGTTCTTCTTACGCACTGAGATCGAATTTATTTCAGCACACATTTGTCTCTTGTACTTCAAGTTGGTGATGCATTATATTGATCTCTCTCTATCTCACTCTCTATGTATGTTACATATACATATACACATTTATATATCATATATATAATATAAGCAAAATATATATGTGTATGTGTGCGTGTGCATATATGTGTGCAGGATGTCACCAATAGTAAACAACATGAAATACGAAAACAAACGACTTCAATACGTTGCTTACTCGTTGCTTACTCGTGACCATCGTCCATCTTTCTTTTCGTTTCGTTATCATCTTTCTTTCAGGGCTGTCCTAAAGACGGGACTTACCCTCTCTCTCCCTTCTATCTTTTGTCTTGTTAAAGAAAATATTTGTCCAGCATTCGCTATTTTACACTCGTTCTGGTCTAACGACCCTTCTTGTTTTTTTTTTTAGTTCGGTTTACTTGTATGTCTCCACTGTCTTGTTTTGTGTTCCCAACTTTGACCCTCCATACATCCCAAACTTCATGTTGGTACTTATGGGAGCAACTGATGAAGGGTCGTTTTTTTATGCTACTTGTCCTATTTTCCATTTGTTTCTCTCCTTGTTTGCGTAGTGAACTCAATTGTTTTCGTATTTCATGTTGTTTACTAGTGGTGCCGTCCTGCAATATATATATATATATATATATATATATATA
>NC_068983.1:153802739-153803568 GCF_001194135.2 Octopus bimaculoides | reverse complement strand
ATATGTATTATTTATATTATTATTTGATTGAACGCCACAGATCCATTTTCAAGAAAGTATAACTTAGTCTTATTGATGCGACTTTACTCTATACTGTTTTCTACCCCTTTTGTTTTTGCTCTCTCATCCTTTCTCTAATTCCTTTTTTCTCCCCTTCACCGTGTTCTATCTCTCTCTCTCTCTCTCTCTCTCTCTCTCTCTCTCTCTCTCTCTCTTCCTCTTTCTCCTTTACTCTCGCTCATTGCTCACGTAGTCATTGTTCATGTTTCCTTTCCTCATGTGATCATCTTTCTTTTCTGTCAGGCCTGTCCTAAAGACTGGACGTATCCTACCTCTCTCTTCTATCTTGTCTCTTGTTAAAGAAGATATTTCTCCAGCGTTTGCTAATTTACCCTCGTTCTGGTCTATCGACCCGCCATGTTTTTTCCTTTCGGTTTGCTTGTATGTCTCCACTGTCCTGTTTTGTTCCCAACTTTGCACCTCCGAATGAGGGTCGTTGATATATATATATATATATAAATAATTTATATAAAGGGCATTAACTGTGTTGTAATGCCTCACGCTTCGAGGGACTAAATAAGTCAAAAACTACCAAAAAATAAGCAACATATTTACTGGAAGCGAGGGAATGCAGCTTTCAAAATTTATCTCTTAAAAACATTTAACTGAACGGTAAACCACTGGTTTCTCAATCAAATACAGAAAAACTGTGAAGTAACCTGCATAGATTATTTATATATATTTATGAAAAAATGATGAATTTTTTTCATTATGAGGTTTTTTTCACGCTGACTACTTGATAAATTCTTATAAAGAATTTATCCTATAT
>NC_068983.1:153798809-153802561 GCF_001194135.2 Octopus bimaculoides | reverse complement strand
TATATATATATATATATTACAGTTCCATATTTAAGGGATGAGATATTATGCACATTGTATACATAATTTACATTTGACGGATATTTATCCTCATCTTTCATTTCCACTGTCCTGGTTTTCTTCCCAACTTTGAACCTCCATAAATCCCAGAATGACGTATTACGTGTGTTATGCATCAATGTCATCGAAACGATCTTCGATACCTTCAAATGCTTCATGCTGTAATTCATGAAAGCTCTGTTATGTTCCATCAAGATAAGCAGATTGTTTACAGTAGACTTTTTGTTATCAGTATTCATAATGTGTGCATTTGGATAATTCTACGTCACTGCAGTGTAGAGCGGCATGCAGTGTTCTGTTTAGATGTTTTCTTTTTTTTTAGCCTTTCTTATCGGTTCTACCTTGACATTCCTGTGTATTTCACAGTATCTACCGTTACTTGAGTCTGCTGGTCTAGTCTTTGCGCTACTCGCTCAGCAATGAGGCACTCTTTAGATTCTCAATATAACCTGCTATATCTACACGCTATTATCCCCTGTTTCCGGATACACTCATTTGCGACATGTTATCGTCGGCCCAATGACGGGGAGATTGAAAATATGCTTCATAATGTAAATATTAAATGGTTTTCGCGTTAAAAATCAAATAATTAAGTGTGATCTAACTATAGAATAAAAGACATTTACCTGCAAATACCTAAAAAATGATAAAGAAAACTATTTTTAATGTGATCTACAGCGAAAAATTAAAGATAATCTGTACTTTTGAAGCTTTTAAAAACATTACGTACACACTACAGCTATATAATTTTGTATATCAATGAAATATATACGTACCAATACAAAAGTGTAATTTATGACTAGAGAAAGTTATTGCATTTATGCATAGAAATACATTCATGTAATATGGTAAGCAATTAGACTACATCTTGAATACATGATACTTCTTGGTGATATGAATAGAAAATGTAATAGATATAGGATTACATGAAGTACAATAATTAATAGTGCAATCAGTGTAAATACAATTACATACCTTGTATTAGATGTCTATTTATGACACATAGCATATTGTATAATTGACTATTAAATTTAACACAAGGCCAACAATTTCGAGGAAGGTTTATGTAATTTATCCACTGTTCAACTAGTATTTATTTCCTCGACGTTCAGCGGATGAAAGGTAAAGTTGACATTGGCGAAATTTGAACTCAAAACACGAAGACGGACGAAGTGTCGCTAATTATTTTGGTCTACATATTATATATATTCAGATAAAGTAGAAAATTAATTTATCGTCAAAATTTATGAGCATAAATGCTTTAGATGTGCATTATGAGAAAAATAAGACAGCAAAATAAATAGAAAAATAAATAAAATGACACACTGTTCAAATACACAGTTTGACTCTTCTTGAAGCATTAGCAAGTAATGTTTCTTTGGTGTATTTGTTAAAAGGAACTGTAATTGCGTAAATAGCTTCTGCTCGGAGGCAGGCACTTGAAATATTCGTTTGTTTTAGCAAATTTTTAATATTTAAATTTTTAAAGTTTCATCTTTCCACCTTAATGTTTTTACATCCAAATTGATTACCACTCCCAATTATGTTAGACGGCAAAATGCTAAAATCTCTCAAAAAATTAATGCCTAAACACATAAGTAGTTGTATAAGAGGTAAAACAAAAGGAACAATGGAGAGAATAATTAAGAAAAGAAAGTACACAAATATTTAATTTGGAAGACAATGACAGTAAATATAACCGCAACCACAACACTAGAGATATTTTAAATCCTCGAATACTACGATCCTTTTATATATTACTTGTGTGAAAACGAATTTATAACAAGTCTTGGTTTCAAATATTTGAAGAGACATAATCTAGTACGAACATTCGTAAGCTGCACCCGGCTTAAAAAGCGTCTCGAGAGACACAGAAAGTGTTACAAGTTCTGGCCAAGATTGATACAAATGAATTTTGCAATAGAAAACTCTAGCCGAGAAGCACTTCCCCATCTCACGTAGAGTTGAGAAACTTACACTGGTATTTCTTTTCCTAGGCGAAGCTAATCAAGATAGAATTCATAAATATACCGCCTGAACTAGAGTCCTAGTAGAACGTTAGTTTTGGTGATATGCTTGCGAATTTTTGTGATAAATTATTGTGATGTATTGCACCTTAGATTTTGAAATAAAAGTTGGGTTGAGACGCAGCTGAAAATCCTGATTTAAATAGACATTACGTAGGATCTCCAACCTATTACTGACAGAGGACTGCATCACCTTCAGGTAGCAGTTGAGAGAAAACGGCAAAATTGTAGAAACATATAATTTCAGGGGCTTCTTCTCGGGAAATGAACATAAAGCAACTGTTGAATGTAGGCCTGAATGTAGACCTTCATGACAACATACCCACCAACACAAAGTTCGATAACAATAGTAACAATCACAACAGAAGAGCGAACAGCAATAACAGCAGAAATCTGCTTAACCACAGCAATAATTTTTAAGAGCATGCTGTAATAATGGTTTCAAATTTTTCCACATGGGCAGCAATTTGGGGGAGGGGATGAATCGATTACTTTCACTTATTTTATCAACCCCCGAATGGTCGGAATTTGAACTCAGAGTGTAGCGACGGGTGAGATACCGCTAAGCGTGCTAACGATTCTGCCACCTCGCCTCCTTGTTTGCATGCTGTAATAATAAAAGCAGCGTTTGCAATAACGCCAGTAACACATTTCTCAGAAGAAACACTACCTTTATTGAGTATCAATACACCGACAACAACAATAACAGCAAGAGAAAAACCCAAACTTCAGACGGAGCACAATTCTGAAACAAAATACGAGCTTTCACGAGACATGACTTAATGTAATTCCTGCAGATATATTGTCTGCCGAAGATGATGGGATATACACTAAATTGCAAAAAATAGCCATTTGAAATTTAAAAATACCACTATCATAGTAACAAAAAATGCTGGGAGTTACTATCAAAATAGGGCTTTGCTTTTGAGCTACGATGAACCAACACCAACTCTAACAGCAGCAGTATAATTACTACTATCATGTCTATCATCAACACTACAACCACCACTTGTCACTTTGACGAAGTTCACATCGAAATTTCCTTTTTTTTTTTTTTGTGAGAGTAGGGATCACTGCGCCTCAATAATTAACCTTTCTGTCTGTGGTCAGTGGAGTTATTTTATCACGGCAAATATTTTTTCTGGTTTATTACCTGGTATTTCTGTAGATATCTCGTAACAGATTACAAATGCCCGACGTTTGGCTGTATTCTGTGATAATTAAGACAATGAAGACATAGACAATGTACTTAGGTGTTTCATCCACGCTTTCATATGTTCAGCAGTTACTCTATTCCGCTTCAACATATACTGTTTTACTCGTTTACTACATGCGATGTTTTCTAATGTTTCTGGTGTAATAAATTTGATGCCCAAAACAGAAATCCTTCTCTTCCAACTCTGTTGAATACTCTGTTACTCAATCACATTCTCTCTTTCACTTACACTTTTACGTTTTTCAGTCATTTGACAGAGGTCATGCTGGTGCACCGCTTTTGGTCGAGCAAATCGACCCCAGGACTTATTCTTTGGAAGCCTAGTACTTATTCTCTCGGTCTCTTTTGCCGAACCTCTAGATTATGGGAACGTAAACACACCAGCATCGTTCGTCAAGCGATGTTGGCACGACAAAAACAGACACGCACACATACACTTACATATATAT
>NC_068983.1:153796488-153798785 GCF_001194135.2 Octopus bimaculoides | reverse complement strand
ATATATAAGTACACTTATACACATATACGACGAGCTTCCTTCAGTTTCTGTCTACCAAATCCACTCACATGGCTTAGGTCGGCCCGATGCTATAGTAGAAAACACTTGTCCAGAGGTGCCACGCAGTAGGAATGAACACGGAACCATGTGGTTGGGAAGCAACCTACTTACCACACAGCCACATTGCGAATTCACCTTGTCAATTTATATTGAAAACAAGAAGTACAACTAACGACTTGGTCGGAATTGCTACTAATGAAGCGGGGTTGCATTTTGTCACTTTTTCTACTCTGATAGCGATTGACTTCAACACGTGCAAAGCGATTGAACACACTAGATTTGGAATAGCACAAGGACCGGAAAAACTGAATGAGTTGGATTTCTAAGACAAATTTACGTTACTAAACTCCCACAGACATATGCAGTAGACAATGCCAGAATGCCTATACAGTTTAGAGGCGAAAACATCTCTGCGGATTAGTGCTGGAAGATGAACGATATATCATTTGATGGAGCCCAAACAAAAACCAATCAAACTTGGACACCACGAAATTGAGTAATTCGATAACTCTACATATGTCGGAAGATGAATTTCCTACGAGGTTGATGCGGAGATTGAAGTAAAACCAGAGTAGGTACAGAAATGTTAAGTATTCCAACGACATGAGTGGAGGTAAGAAGTTGCTTGAAGATGGCTCATTCACAGTTGTGCTGATAGCAGTGAAAGATCTAAGAAACAGACAGTGGGGTGCATTTCTTGCAATCGTTCCCACGTGGAAATTCATATATTTACTTTTAGTTAATTTTACACTCAGAATTTTCATAGCTGTATTTTATCCTAAAACTATAGGCTGAAGTCTGTGCATTGCCATATATCCAGTAATTTAATTTGATGCTGCATTGTGCAATGTATTGCTATATCTCTAAGTAAGTGCCTAGCCATGGTACTTTATGCGGGTTGTTTGTGTGTGTATAGAGTTGGGTTTTCCCTCCCTCATTGCATAGCTTTTCATCATTCCAAATCACGACTGATTATGGGATTCAATGATTATATTTGGTTTCAATATTTTAGCTATATAGCTTTATTAGATAATTTTTCATTTGTCTTGAACATGTTAGCACCAGTTGAAAGTGACAAATTACTTATGAGATATTTCGGTTTTTTATTGTCATTGACAACATTAATCCAATTTGAACCATCCCCTCCCAGAATAATATCAGTTTGTTTAACGCCTATAAATATCTCATTATCTGTTTGTAGTATTACTTCTATTATTTATATACACATTCCATAGATCTGTTATATTTTTTAGTCAATAAATCTTGTAACTCTGTTATGCATTCTTATATCCCCCTATTTTAGATAAGATTTAAGAAGAGAAAACTGTGATTGATCTGGCCTTCAGAACTTCCTCATCTTCAGTTACATGTTTATTCCTTATTGTATAATTTCGGAGTTTTGCAATGAAGGCTTTTGTCATGGTTTTATGTACTTCGTGCCTCTCAGTTAACACACAAACACATACACACACACCCAAACACAAAGACACACAAATATACACATACACGCACACATACACACTCGAACTTGCACTTGGCAAGAAATGTAGTGTATAAATATAGATCATCAAAAGGCTTTTCTTGTCAAAGTCGGAACACGAGACATTTTGCATTCTTTTTCTGCATAAAACTAATTGGAATTAAACGGTTTCTAGGCTTTCCTCATCATTTTCAATGATTTCTAAAGACATCGAACAAAAGTTTGCCAAATATTGTAAACTAATAAAAAATACAAATATAGGAGCTATAAGACGCAGTTTTATGGAGTGGTTTTAGAAATAGTCAATGTCACTACTTGGCTAGTATTGCATTTTATCGACCCTGAAAAGATAAAAGACAAATTAGATTCTGGCGGGATATGTAGCGAGATAAACACTTACGGCATTGTGAATAAATTGTTGCTGTAAAAATTGGGAAGCTGTTTCTTGCAATGTACACAAATATGAGTAGGATATTTCGTCCATATAGGCCGGGAGGCATTAAGAATAAATATGCAATGCATCGTTAAACACACACGCTTGCACACACACACACACACACACACACACACACACACACACACATGTTCATTTATATATATTTATATATAGAAAAAACGAAAATGGAGGGGATACAAAAATGACATACATCAGTCGGTAAACATTCTATTATGTCTATTTATTCTAAACCTTTAGGAAGTATTATAAGAATACATACACATGCAAAGACTGTGTTACACACATATGTACTAGTAATAC
>NC_068983.1:153794030-153795590 GCF_001194135.2 Octopus bimaculoides | reverse complement strand
ATATATTGAAGAGAGCATAAGAGGAATAGGAACAAAAGTTAGGATTAAAAGTTTGAGTGTGAGACGAGTACAATCCAGAAAAGCACCATCCACTAACAAACATCTATATAACTTCGAACAAGAACTATGCAGTACCATTAAAAACATCAAGCACAACCCATACCAGAGAAAGTTGAAAGACCTGATACGAATCTTAGATACCAAGAATGGAATTTTAACGCATTGGGACAAAACTAGAAATATTTATAATATCGAACCCAACATATACCACGAACGCATCCATTGAGAAATCACAAAAAGAGAGTATAAGGTAGTCCCTAAGACCACACTAAAGAAGACAAACCTAGAAGCCAGAAATATAATGTTGGATATTAATTTAAGAGATAAGACGGAGATATTTACTCCAATTAGACCCTGTATAACAATTAAGGACCACTAGGAAAACTCCATAAATAAAACGCAGGTAAGATTAATATGTCCTAACAAATTACTTAGTAAAGTAATCTTAGATAAATTTTTACCAACAGTAAAAGATAATGTTAAACTAGAACTATGGAGTAACACCCAAGATGCATTAGATTGTTTCTCCAATATACAGATAGAAAATAACCAAAAAATTATACAAATCGATATATAGGACTAATAATGTAACATAACGTGTATTTATATGTAAACAAAATAAGAAGCACTGCCCATATTCACCAGAGTCACAATCTTATGGCAAGGGTTCTTCAGTTTGTCTAAGCCCTGTTAGAAGGGCAGAAGGCAGGGTTTCCAGCCATAGTCTACGTGACACCCTTAAAACCGAAAGCATTTCAGCACCCGGTGTATATATGTTTGTTATAAATACATGTGTGCGTGTGTGCGTGTGTAAATAGAGAGATAAGTATGTATAACTATCTATGTATATATGTTATGTATTTATGTATGCATGAATTTATATATGAATGGATGCTCATAAATACACACACACACAGGTTTGTATTTGTGCTTCTGTGAATGTATCGTACTAACGTGTCGGGCTATCTGTATGCATGGTTTGGTGTTTTTCTGTCATTGGTTGTTTTGTTGCTCTTTTCTTGTCGTAAACAGGGAAGTACCATAAACCACCCTTTCTACGACGGAAACATTGTCTGAACTCTAAATATTAGTCATTAGTGCAAACAAACTCACATTTCCATTATATTTCATACAATATCATGTAAATGTAATGTTACGTATATTTTCTCCATTTCGTCTCATTTTCTTTATATTTTGACATTTTCCAAGGTAAAATTCCAAATAGTAATAATTATACTGTCTAGCCAGTTGAAACATTACTATATGTACAATGAGTATTATGTTGACAGCCAGGCTGTCCATTTTTCTTTATAATCATGCGTGTTACTTTTGTATGTACGTTACTCTATATTTTATGTTGTTTTGATGTTTTACTATCAATGTAGTTTATAAGAAAAGAACATACGAGAAAGAGAACATAGTATGAATAAATGAATTTCTAGTCAGACTGAAAAGTGTTTCAAAGAAAATACGTGCGTTCATCGGTTCGTTTATATATAT
>NC_068983.1:153788919-153793860 GCF_001194135.2 Octopus bimaculoides | reverse complement strand
TATATATATATATATATATATATATATATATATGTATGTATGTATGTGTGTATGTATGTATGCACACATACACACACAATTTCACAGAATCACACACACATATATGTATATATACAGATATACTCATATATATGGAGTCAGAAAATCATTTGGTTCTCACAGTAAGCACCTCAGTTTCAATCGGCTATCGGTGTATGTAGAAATCAATTACATGGTAGTGTAAGGTTATATATCCGCGTGACTGCAAATATATGAAATCGGATAATAAACTTTTCCGAAAACAGTAAACAAAACATAAATTTATGAGGCGTGAGACGTAAAAATAGATTCATCTATCCATATGACTTGCATATGATTACAGGCGTTTCGTAAACTTCTTCATATTGTATCATTAATTTCAGTTTACAGAATCATACGTACATGCTTGCATGAATATAAATGCTCAGCTTTATAGTTTAAAATTGCGTATTGAATAACAAATGAAAAATAAAGAAAGCTCGCCTATGGTTCCACTGGAACATCACGGCTGCTTCAGTTTTTGAAGTCTAAATATGTGCTCATATTCGCCCTATATATTTACAATATATGGGAGCAGAATTAGACAAGATAACAGTAATTTGGTCTGTAAATGGAAAACAACTGAGCAAAGACATTGCCCTATAATTTACAGAAGAATTTCACATTTGAACATATACAGCCTAATTAAATTAGAGAGAGCAATTTAAAGACTATATCATTCTTAGTGTAAGAAGAGAAGAATACAAGATGAGAATGAAATAACGAAAATACAAAATAAATTCACAAACAAGAGGAATGCTTTTAAAATGGTACTACTCACCAGCGGAAGATTCTGAATGAATTGAAGCTTTAGGGCTTCAAAGCAAGGACCACCAGTATTCTTCAACTATCAACTTTTATTCCAATTCAGCCACGATCAAATATATATGCACATAAATACCCACGTGCATACACTTCTACCCCCCCCCCACACACACACACACACGCACATAAATATTTCTTATGACACAGTTCAGATTGTAATCGTTTCTATAAGACGAATCTGTGAAAGCATTATCTTTATATAAAATCTAAAATTTGAAATAAATGATATGTAGCTAATATATAATATATAAGAGCAAAATCAATTGCAAAATAAGATATTTCCGAGGTATTGAAGGATACAACCAGAATCGGTCTGGTAAAGGCTTTTGTTTGAATTATATTTGATATTAGAGGGCGTAAATTGTTATGAGTATAGAAGACCGACACGGTAATTTTTTTTTTTCAAATAATTAGGTGGTATTGCGTTATAATGGAAGGATAGAATACCATCAAATGCATTATATATTACAAAGTGAAACCCAAATTATAATCATCATTAGATATGAACAATAGCGAGTCTCACTGATCACAAATTATATACATTTACTGGCTTTAGTTTGATAGGTTAATTTATGGTTACGCTATTCATAGTGTATAGGAAGGATTTATTTCTAAGAAACAGGCATCTTATGAGCAACTCATCGCTTTCATTAATAATATTCAATTTAATTCTACTTATATGGAAAGCCATGGATATACAAGACCCTCAAAAACTACCATTGTCCTCATACGGCTGTGCATTGCTTGTGCTAATTTTATTTTCAATATTATCCCAGAAAGAATGCACACATTTAGCCAAAGATGTATTACTACTCTTAATTTTATAGTTAAATGTAGACTTGAGAAAATTGAAACGAAGTTTAAATATAAAAGAGAATGCACCTATATTAAAAGTCTCTTTCCGCACGTGCACTTATAGAGCACTTATGTACTGTATTTTCCCTTTGGTTTCGATGTTTGACCGGTGTTAGGTATTTATTTCTGAAGTTACACAAGACAATTTCTGAAGCACACAAAACCGCTTTTAGGTATAACGGGTGCGAACTTGTGTGAAGGCTAGAAAGTCGAACTTATAATGACGAGACAGTTGAGTTCAATTTCCGGACCGGGTTGTGTATTGTGTTCTTGCACTTTATTTAACGTTGTTCCAGTTCACTCAGCTATAGAAATGAGTCGCGACGTAACTGGTGCCAAAATGTATCCGGCTTTGCCTTTCCTTTGGATAACATCGGTGGGGAAGAGAGGGTACTTGTGCCTCGGAGGAGAATTTTTTAGGTGCAATGCCATACTCATTAATGATGAAAAGGGGTCTGTACTCTTTTTAATTGTGTGTTATGATTACGAAGATGGAGAAATAAGTTATTATGAAACTGAACGCAATAGGTAATGCATTACAAAACCAAAATAGGAATTTTACTGAAAAGATCGATATGTATAAACGTAAGTAATTAAATAAATTGCGTGCGGGAAACATGGAATATAAGTAAGTAACAATGATATAGTACCAACATATAAGTTTCACCAAAGATTTATTGCACCAACATATAACTGGAGTTGCATTTATGTTACTGCCATACACGTTATATTTTGTATGTAGAGCTTAACACATTTGTTTCTTTCACATTTGAGCAACTTACACGCACAATATTAATTTACTTTCTTCCTAAGAATTTGGAGCAAAGCAGAATTGACCCGTTTAAGTAATTTAGCTCTTACAGGGTTTTCAGCTTACCAAACAAACTCCCTGTGTTGGACAGCCTGCGTCTTTTTCAGAAAATGTGTCAAATGTTTCTCTCATTTTATCTTCGTTGTGGTAATAAAATTTTACATGGATTTGATCCGGTTTTGAAAGTTATTAAAGTTATTAAATATTGTATTGAAACTTTAAACAAAAGAATACGAAAACGTTCCAACATATATAACAAGAACACAAGCATTAAAACCGAAACTAACACAAAAAATATAATCAATGTAGAAAACTAATACAAAAATATAATCAAAGCAGAAAATCTAATGGCCGTAAATAGACAATTAGACTCGATATTCGTGGTTGCCCAATCTCAGCAGCAAATAAATATATAGGTATACAGATATAGAAATTGATGTTTTGCGTTTTGGAAATATTGCCAATAAGTATAAAATTCCGGCAGTTTAGTGTTGATAGAAGCAGCTCAGCAGAAGGAAAAAAAAAATAACAAAGAATATAAAATATTTGCTGAGAATTACCCTTGTAATAATACTACTATTAATAATAACAACGATACAAAAAGATTAATATGAATAATATCAAGAATGATAATGTTAAAAACATTACAATGGAAATACAGAAAAATCAATAAGAATATAATGCATTACAAGAATAACCAGTACAAGAACAACGGTAGCAATGACACTGTTGAAAATAAGATGAACTAAAGGAATAAACAAGGTGTAAGGAGCAATATCGTGATATTGCTATATATATTACAATTTCTAGTTATCTTTCCAACCATTCGAACTGAAGTTGATGGTCATTCTTGCAATAAAATTATACATAAAACCATACATAAAACTATTGCAACGTCATCAACATCCTCACATGAAAAAAATATAACCATAGGAAACATAATTGCCCATTCTATTTTGGAATTATTTTTCACAGTAATTCTTTATACAATTTTCTTTGTCGATCGTCGTCGTCATCGTTATCATCATCATCATCATCATCACAATGTTCATAAGTGCTGGTGTTGCTGTTACTACTACTACTACTACTACTGCTGCTGCTGCTTCTGCTACTACTACTACTATTACAACTAATACTACTGCTCCTGCTGCTGCTACCCTCGCCGCCGCCACTACTACCACCAAGACCACCGCCACCACCACCGCCTCCACCACCACCACCACTACTACTACTATTACTACTACTTCTACCAGCAGCAGCAGCAGTAGTAGTAGTAGTAGTAGTAGTAGTAGTGCTGCTACTACTACTGCCAGTGCTGCTGCTGTTCCTCCTCCTCCTCCTCCTCCTCCTCCTACTACTACTACTACTACTACTTGTTTGTGCATTGTGTAATACTGAGTTTCTGTTTGTTTTTATATTAGTTTTGACAACTGTATTAAAAATCGATATGGTAGTGAAGCATTAATGATAAAGATGATGATGATGATGATGGTGATGATGATGATGATGAGGACGACGACAACGAGGACGACGACGAAGATGATGATGATGATGAGGATGATGATGATGCGGATTACGATGTTAGCGACGACGACGAAGACGACGACGAAGACGACGACGAAGACGACGACGACGCCGACGACGATGACGTCAGCGACGGCGATGGTGATGATGATGATGATGATACTCATGACGACGACGACGATGATGACGAATTTGATGTTTAATAAAAACAACAAAAAATCTTTTTGATCGTGATGATTGTGAAAATTGCTACGATTGTGCGACTACTACCACTACTACTACTACTACTACTACTACTACTACTACTACTACTACTACTACTACTACTACTAATACTACTACTACCGATAGCGATGAGGAATATGATGTTGATGATGATTATGATGGTGACGATTATGATGATGATGAAGACGATGTTGATGTCAATAAAAATAATAAAAATAATAAAATGATAATGATTTTGTTTCTATATTTGGATGAATCGATGCAATTTTATGTGCAGATGGTTTGCTGTAGTGGTATTGCTGTCTGAAATATTCCTATCACGGGATATAAACTAATAAAATGTTTGCAAACAAGACAAAAAAAATGTTTGCAGGTGCCGGGTCAAATGTGGTAATTAAAGAAAGATGGCTGCTATCCATTTTTTTTTTTTTGGTTTGTTTCTTTCTTTTCTTTATAATGTGTCTGAAGTATAAGAGACATTCGTTATTTTCTGTCCAATAAGAAAGATAGCAGGGATTTCAGTATACGACTCTTGTAAGTTTCGAAATATTGTTAAATGAGTGAAAATTCTGAGTTCACATCTAGCTGTTTCAATGCCGTAGATTGGTGACATATCGAAAAGGTGATAGAAATGGATATCTCTC
>NC_068983.1:153778067-153788573 GCF_001194135.2 Octopus bimaculoides | reverse complement strand
TGTATAGAGGAATATATTATTTTGTTTAAAAGAGTTCCAACACTGTCTGTTTTTTATGTTTTATTTATATTCCTGCAGAACCAATGTGGGGTATAGAATATGGAATATAGAATATATAATATAATATACAATATATAATATAAAATAAAATAAAAATGGATGGCACCATGAAATAAAGTATTGACTGTAGATGAAATATTGAGTGTTCAATATAAAGGATCAAATATATAAATATAAATATATAAAGGCGACTCGAGTTTCAGGGCTATTTCCCTTCGTCATGGCCGGTATGACAGACTTTAACAGACTATATAGCTAGTAGTGAGAGATATCAATCCGTGCAAAATAGTTCATAATCTCTGTTAGTATACCGAGCTAACAATATTGTTTAGATTAGTGAAGAACTCCAAGTACTCTTATGCCAGGGTCCAAGGTTATGGTTTATCACAAATCTTTATGGTAAATTCAAGGATGGGCTCCAGTTTTCACACAGCGATATATAAGACAAGGTACAAATAATGGTCATTACATATTTTTCTATATTAGAGTAGATTTGGCTTCCAGCGGTTTCCAGTAGTCATTATAAGTACAATACTGATAGGTTTACTGAAGCAGATGTCTGAAAATATTATCACGGTATTAGCTATATAATTAATTATTTTCAATATGTTGTTACTAGCGTGTCTATATTTGCTGTGCAATTCCTTCCTAATCATGGACTGATATAACTATATATCAACAATGTAAATGCTACTTGTTTTGTCCGCTGGTAAAAGTATCCCTGGAGATTTCTATATACGAATATATATATATATATACGAAAATGTAATGAAATTAAACTTCTCTTTCGAAAGCATCATTTAGCTTACACATTCGATCGCGTATCACTGGAGATATTTCATCATAACTAGTGTATTCATCCCTCATTCCACTCATTTTGCCGTCTGACTGAGTTATATCAATCATTAATCTTGTTAATCAATTATTGTTGGTTGTTTATTAATTTGGTGTCTAAAAACCTTTTTATATCAATTTGGTGATCCATCAACATCGACTTTACTTTTGGGAACTGTTTTGGTCGGAAATAGTCAAGATATCTATAAGCTTAAATTTGTCTCTGTGGATAGTCAGTATTGATTTGTTAATCACTTATAATAGTCACCAATCAGTTCACTATGGTCACGTTCTGTTCGTATGTTGTTACTCGCATGTTTATATCCCATTCTTTTAGTCGACCCTGTAGACGAACCAGCCGACTGATAACATTCAATGAATATACCCTGATATGACAAGTATTGTGCAACCGCAGCTGAGGAATGTCAACTATCTAATCGTCTGAATGCTTAGCCTACTTGAAATCTCCATCGTTTCCCTGTATCATTTTGTAATTTGTGGTTAAGCATTTGTCTTTCGTAGCTTGAATCTGACCTTCAATCTTGGATTTTAGGTTAGATCTTTTGAGTTTATTGTTGTTCCATGCAATTACAAATGGTCTCCTTTCTTTCATTTTAAGATCAGTTTCTATGGAGAAACCCTTAAATGGCATGTAATCACTTTTCAGCCTGGCGTACTTCTTCACAGTTCACTGCGTGAGTAGGATTTCTCTGTATGAAATAAAGTTTCTCTACCTTCTTTCCGTTTTCTTCTTTGCTTTCTTCTCCTCTTCTTTTTCTTCCTTATGATGTAATCATTATTATTATTATTGTTGTTGTTGTTGATGTTATTATTATTATTATTGTTATTATTATTATTATTATTATTATTATTATTATTATTATTATTATTATTATTATGCAAATATTTATTACATGTTAATTAAATTAACAGAGATGTTATCATGGGGTTTGTTTAAAGCGAGTCTTTTCAAATCACAAGAATCTTTCATAGTATTCTTGCGAATAAAGGATGGCAGTTTCACGCAATGGGAGATTATGCATCGCAAGTTCAATATGCCCCAGTCACTTAGGCAGCAGTTGAAATGCTTTTCCGTGTGCACCAGTTACACTGGTCAAGAAAAAATGTTTTTAACATGGTTCTGGTATGATCTGATCTGAGTTACGGGTAATCAAAGGTGATGAATCTGAATATGACAACGGTTAAACCGTATCGCTAGTTTTCGAGAACGAACTTATCAATTTTTGTGGCACATATTAGGCAGGTCATATTATTTTCTCCATGTTATATCTAGTATATTTGCTTATTATCAACCGATTTTGGTTTTCTTTTTTTTTCAGATTACATAGTTACAACCAGCCAAGGGTGTTATTGTAATAATTCATAACCACTGACACTATTAGAAAACGCGGAATGACGCAAATGTGCAAAAGATTCCTACCGAATTTGTTATACTTGTGGACTCTTCACTCCAGAGACCATTAAACAATTATCACCTACACAGTTCGATCAAACTACAAAGCCTTCTTTAAAATCCCATTAGTTGACCAAGACAAGAAATGGGTGCCTCATATAGTGGGTAGATCTTGTCTCAATCACATGAGGTGAATGGATGATTGAAAAGCGAAGCTTGGGTTTGTATTTTGCCGTACCAATCGTGTGACGAGAACCCAGAGACCATAATAATGATTGCTGCTTCTGTCTTACAAACATCAAAGGAATAATTGTCAAGACACGAACTACAATACAATACCCCAGTATCCATTCATCAATCCGACTTGTAATACAAGGCGGCGAGCTGGCAGAAACGTTAGCACACCGGGCGAAATGCTTAGCTGTATTTCGTCTGCTGCTACGTTCTGAGTTCAAATTCCGCCGAGGTCGACTTTGCCTTTCATCCTTTCGGGGTCGATTAAATAAGTACCAGTTACACACTGGGGTCGATATAATCGACTTAATCCGTTTGTCTGTCCTTGTTTGTCCCCTCTGTGTGTAGCCCCTTGTGGACAGTAAAGAAATAATACACACTGAAGTATTGCCGGTTCCAATTCCACCTGCTGAACACGAGCTAAGCACGGATTCTGAATGCAGCAGCAGCTCTATGGATTATGACTATCAAGATGAACCAGATTCAACTGAACCTATACTATTTAATTGGGGAGCTCTTCATGATCTTATTAAGGACCTAGATTTCTCTAAAGAAAAGGCAGAGTTACTGGGATCATGACAGAAGCAACGTAACCTGCTGGAAATCGGCGTCTGCATCACCACTGCTCCTCATCGGCATAAACAACTTTCTGCATTTAAAAAAATGCAAATCTGATTAATACAAATCATATAATTGGAGGTTTTTCATTGATTCGGGAAAAAATAATATAAAAGCCGTTTTACTACATGTTGGTAATCACCTTTCCTCTGTAGCAATTGCTCATGCAACAAATATGGCTGAAAACTATAAAACAATGAAAATTGTGCTTTCTTCTATTGAGTGCCAAAAACATCAGCGGAAAATATGTGAGGAACTCAAAGTAACTGGTCTTATCCTAGGTCTTCAGACTAGTTACACGAAGCATATGTGCTTTCTGTGTTTGTGAAGTACACTTAAAAATGTGGAGCGCCACTAAAAAAAAAGATTGGCCAGCAAGAGTAAACGATGGCGAAGGAAGGTTCAACTGCCTGTACAAACCACTAGCAGATCCAGAAAAGGTATTTCTGCCTCCATTACATTTCAAATTAGACTTGGCCAAACATTTCATAGAAGGCATGGAACTTACAAGAAATGGGTTTTAGTACTTGTGTTAGAAGTTGGCTGATGTGGTATCTGATGCGAAGTTAAAGGCGGTTTGAATGATGCTCAGATTCGCATGCTTGTTAATGATAGTGAGTTTGCTAAAACACTAAACTCTTTTCGAAACTGCTGCATAGAAATCATTCGCAGATGTGACACAGAACTTTCTTGGGAATCACTGTGCAGACAACTATGGAGAAATTGTTGAAACCTTGATTCAAAATAAAAAATGCTCTGGTTTCACGAATGTCCGTGAAGCTTAATTTCTTTCTTTATCATATGGATATCTTCCCAGATAACTTAGGAGACATCAGGGATGAATATGGAGAAAAATTACACCAAGAAATTGCAATAATAGAGAGCAAGTATCAGGGCCGGTTCAGTCCGATAATGTCAGGAGACTACTGCTGGATACTGCAATGTACGGACAACCAGCAGAACAAGCGTTGAAGGAAAGCCAGGAAAAGGTATTAAGACTCTTTCCATTTTTCACGATATATGAAGTAAGTGTTAAAACCAGTAAAGCGAAATAAGTCACTATTTAGTATATATACATACCACTCAATATGTAGAAAAAAGGGATATAAATTACTGTACGCAGAACATATTTCTTAACCAATACGCAGAAATCCTGGTCGGATAGCACAAAACTAGTGTCAAAACTGAATTCAGCGCTAGAAAATTAGTGAGAAGCATTTATTCATACTTAAGAACCATTTTGGCTCTTGAACAGTATTATCAGTGAATTAATTTCTTACTTTTTGCTACATGGTATCATCATTTTATTTATTTGTTATTGACCAGATCATGATATTTCTCAATATTCTCAATTTCCAATCTGATACTCTATCGGACTGCAAAGTCAATAATCTTACACTCTTTATTCCTTCAATTCTATACGATTATGATTACCCTGCTTGCATCAATTTTACAATCTGTCTCTATGAAAAATTCCTTTAAAATCAATCACTTTTCACCATCCCAGCGTCTTGGACATCATTTCACAAACTTGGCTAACATCACAATATACTAATTTTGCCGCGGGAGCCATTCTTTCTTTTGTAATACCTTAGTACATTCACTTCGAAAAGAATTAGTCTCTTCTCTTAATGTGAGTTCCTCGTCAGACTGAGTTTTATCAATCTTTATATGATTTGCTTTAATGCATTGTCCCTGATTAATTCAGTTAGTCGTCTCAGGTATCCATTCGTCAGTCACAATCAACGTAGTCAGTTTATTGCATCAATTAGCAATGTATATCTTTATTTCCCTACCAATTTGCAATATCTTTATTCTTTCACCACTTCAGTGGCTTCAGCATTTGAAAGTACAGATAATACATTTTTCATTGATATGCACGATATAGATACTTTTCAAAAGTCAAATCGCATTATTGATGTAGCCTTCTAAGTTTAAAAAAAATGCCTGCTTCTTTTTCAGCATCATTAATGATATTTGGGGTGATCTTCATTTATGTTTATTTCAATTTTTCTTTTTGTATTTTCTCCAATAATTATTTATGTTTCTGTTCCTTTATTCTATTCCTTTATTCTATTGCTTTATTCTATTCCTTTATTCTCAGCACTGAGTAATTCATTCTTATCTATCATCAATCCTTTTACTATTCCTACCTTCATTCTAGCATTCCTGGCGGGTTACACATACCATCACACCCTCAGCTTGTCATGGTAGTGATATCCTTGAATCCCTTGAGACGACGTGATATAACTCGTTATTGCAATTAGGAATGTCGTGACAATGACATGCAACAGAAAGTCACGCTATGTAATAAAATACACACAGGTGGTCGGAGCATAAACTGGCACTCCCCGTGAATAAGCTGATGAAGAGGATAAGTCTTCGTTTTGTTATCTTCCTATTTTAATGGTTTTGAAAACAACAAATATAAAATAATAAATAAAGCCAAAATCTGCGAATGGGCAGCTTAACTCAGAAGACTTAACGACAACCCAAATCACTTATCTATGCATATTATTATTTTTGCGATGATTGTAATTGTTATTATAACTAATTTTGGATCTCGGTGCTACCTTGTTGGTAACATCAATAATATTTATCTCGATCGAGGTGGTTTGGGGTCCGTCAAGAGGGTTGGAGAAAAATTTTAGCACTTCGTTACATGGCAGAATCGTGCAGGAAAACAACTTGATTAAAAGTATTTTTGGATGTGTTATCTTTCCACTTTAGTATCCTATATGCATTGAATGTAAGGTACACATTTTAATATAATTTCCTTAAAATAATTAGGCCTTTAACAAAATGCTCTCTCAGGTCGAGTGTCCCACTCCACAGCGGGATAATGATGGTGAATGTTGAACTGTGACTACAAGGCTTAGTTGATCGAAAAGCACAGGCAGAATGCTTAGAACATTAGAAAAACGCTGTCCAGAAGCATTTCATCATGCTGTTTATGGTCTCAGTGAAAATCTCACTGAGAAAAAAATTAATTATCCTCCCTCCGGGGTCGATAAAGAAAGTATTAGTCAAGTAGTTTTGTTGATGGTATCAACTACTCTCTCTTTCTTAAAATTTCTGGCCTTCTGCGTAAATCAGAAATAATTTTTTTTTAATTATTGTTCAACACGACGAGCTAGTTTCAGAAACCGTGCGTATATGGGTTTCGCATAGTTGCACCCCCGTTTCCCTACGATGACATGCACTGCTCTCTCACTCAATAATAGTAATGATAACAACAACAAAAACAACAGCAACAACAATAATGCCCTGATGCAATACCAGGCACTGTCTCTCAAGACTTCCGATCTTAACTGATTGGAAATATTATCATGTACATGTTTTGTCTTGGTATAAAATATGGGCTTCAACAAACATTCTATTCAATGCCACAGTTTTCCTTGTCAGTTGCTTGACCTTAACCAGTTGAGCATGTTCCTTAGTGAATGACTGTATGTGCATCTCTGATCACAGGCAGAAGTAGAGATGGGGATTCATAGCCATTTTGGGGTTTGAACAATTCACTTTTGGTACCATGGGTGTTTCGTTTATCATCCTTAAACAACCCTTATGCAGGGACCTTTTGAGTGGGATGGGCTACCTTACCTGAGGAAAATTCTAACTAGGTCCCATCTGAAAGGTCATATGCTGTTAATCTTGATATGAGATCACTTTATCGCGCTCATAAGTTTGCGATGCATGTCCTTAGTGTATCGTTATCAGACGGGTAGTCATGATGGGTATATTGGGCTTCGTATATTTGAATCCCTGTGTCATTTGATGGCATGCGCTGCTCTCTCTCCCTCAATAATAATGATAATAATAATAACAACAACAACAACAACAACAACAACAACAACAACAAAAACAACAACGACAACAATAATATTTTCTCTTTACCACAGGTTTTGTTGGAGCTCCTGGAGTATGTTCAAAGGATTATTTACCTAAGACCAGCAAGGGAAGCGGATAACCTCCCCTTTTCGAAGGTTATAATGGATACAGGTTCGTGTGTCACATAGCTAGCGAGAGGCGACGGCCTCTTTGAGCTAATCAACGGCAGCATTCGTTCTATTTTTCTGGACTACCATGTTAGCTTGACGATAACTATTAATATCCAGTACCGCGTACCGCTGCCGTAGTCTCCTTTAGAGAGACTTACACGTATTAATATTTCTACAATTGTTATATTAAATTACCAAGTCTGTCCTCAAATAACTCTCGCATGCTGCATATATACACAGTGGTTGGACAAAATAATGGAAACACCTCAAAATTTCATACGAATTCTTTTTTAGCAGTAATTCCAGCTTGAACTCCGTGAGCTATGGACTCGTAGAAAGTTTGAATTGTTTCCAAAGGAATTTTTGTCCATTCTTAAGCTAAAACGGTCTCCAGTTCTTGTAGTGATGATAGTGGAAGATATCGACTCCTTACTTGTTTTACTAAACTTTGCTATAAATGTTTGATAATATTGAGTTCTAAGGACTGTGGTGGCCAGGTAAAATGTTCACCTTCACTAGAATGTTCCTCGTGCCATTCAGTAACAACTTTAGCTGTGTGAATTGGTGCATTATCATCCTGAAAGATTACGTTTACCCTCCATAAAAGTTCCGCAAGAATGGGATGAATTTGATGAGATAAAATGCTTAAATAGTCTTGACTATTAATTCCGCTATGAAGGGAAACCATTGGGCCAGCGGCTTTTCAAGACATAGCCCCCCCCTCCAGATCATCACAGATCTTCCTTCATGTTTAACAGTTGGAAGAAGGCACTCGGGGTCAAATGCTTCTTTTGGCTGTCTCCACACGTATACTCGGCCGGTGGTCGGAAATAAGGTAAAGGATTACTCATCCGAGAAAATAACGTCCTTCCACTGCTCTAGGGATCAATTCTGTATTTTTTTTTACTCCACTCTAAACGGTTTACAACGTTTATTTTTGAAAGTAGTGGTTTTCTAATTTTAGCCCTCCCATGAAATCCGACTTTGTGCAGCTCGCGGCGAACAGTTTTTGTGGAAACTGGTTTCTCGAGGTGGTCTTTAAGCTCTGCAATAATTTTGGGAGCTGTACTTTTCCGATCCTTTCTAACAATTCACTTAAGAGTCCAATGGTCCCTATCTGAAAGTTTTAGCAAAACATATTAAGCAGCACTAATAATAAATCAATAAAACATAAAAATAAACAAGCTTTTGACGGTTTTATAGATATTTCAAAATTATGATACTAGCTGTTTCTATTATCTTGTCCAACACCTGTGCACGAATATATGTAACAAAATATGTTACAAACGTGCGGTATGAAATGCAGTAATTTGACCGTGGACTGTGTTGTGGTTGTTGTGGGTGGAAGGTTACAGACAAAGAGATTTGGTTTTAATGCAACTGAAAAGGATAAATTGTTGAAGGTATGTTAGACAGGCAATACTGATGCTATTGTTCAATTTCGAGTGTGTGATCTGCCGGATGCTAATGTTATCTTTTTTGAAAAGTACTTTATTTAATATACGGTATTGTACGTGTAAAAAATAGTCAGGGTAGGCTTGGGATGAAGATGAGTCAAAATGACCATCTCGAATGCGTATCTGTATGTTTTTTTTTCTCCACCATCTGCTATCTTATACTTGATGAAAGAGTTGATATGCTGGAGTTTGAAAGGACAATATACTCTATTAGATTGAAGTAGCCTTCGCTTGTGTTGCTTTCGTTAATGAAATACTCTGTTAATTATGGATTTATAAGCATAGATTATCGGGCGAACTATTTTGTGATGTTTATGCAAGTGCTTATGAGGTAGAATGCTGAATTGGTTGAAATAAAATTGTTTCCTGATTGTTATTATTGTGCAAAAGAAAAGTATGTTTCTGAAACTAACTTTAACGTTGCATCTATTGAATATTCTAAATATCTTTGCTTGAAGCAAATGTCTTTCTGGCGGTGAAAACTAGCGATCATATATATTTCGGTCATTAAACCTGGAAGGAAGCTTGAAACATTATTTCAGGTTTGAATATTTAATGGGAATCTTGTGTTGGGAAAACAGATTGCTGTAGATTATATAATGTACTTTAGCTGCTTAAAATCAGTGTAGCAGCGTGGCAATAATACTATCGGATGTAAAGATAAGCTTGAGCATATCAATGTCAAATTATGTTGAATTTTTTTTTTATCTTAGAATATGTAAGTCTGTAACCTATCTTAATGTATATTATCTTCTCGTTCTATTTTAAATGCAGGACCTTGGTTATGTTGGTGTATCACTAAATTAACCGTACGCTGCATAAACGTATTTAGTTGCATATTATCACAATTAGTGAGCAGTTAATTAACAATGAGGCATCGTAAAACAAGCTTAGATTATTGGTATATACTACTAATGATTTCATCAAGGATTAATTTTACTTATTTTAGCGATATATATTCTACCGGTGGGACAAGGTAGAATATTTTTATTGTTGAGAACCTTGCAATGCTAGACCTTAAATAATTAAGTCTTTACCCAGTTCAGTTGGTAAGTTATTGGGCTCTTATATATTCAGGTGTATATTTGCTTACTACATTCAATGTGTGTGCTGTTGGAAATATTTCTGTGTCTTTTTATTTTATTTCTCCTTTCTGTGAACCGTTTACTAGACGTTATTCACGTGAGATTTCATACCAAATTTTTATTAAGTTGTATACGATATCATGCTTTCCAATCAAGTGATTTGTAAGTTTTTTGATGAATGGTATTGTGAAAACTGTTTGAAGTGTCTTTCTCAAAGAACAGTGCTTTTCACCATTTCTGGCATAGAGAATTTATGTCCGTTAGATGTACCATGTTTGTCCCGTCTCTTCTTCTTTTACTTTTGGTTTCGCAATGTATGATAGTATGATATTTAAGGAATATCTATACATCAGAATTATAAATTTAGCTGTATGTATCATCTTAACGACTGTAGTTGCGTAGGTGCGTATCGCTAAGAACTGATAGCTGCATAAGTATATCAATAGATGTATTAGAATATATAAAGCTACGTATGCGTAGAGAAATTTATATACATTTGTGTACACTTACTGATACACACACACACACACACACATATATATATATATATGTACATTTAAATATATATATATTTATTTATTTATGTATATATCTATCTCTATTTATTTATCTATCTATATATATATACATATATAGACGTATATATACATATATATGTTTATATATAGACGTATATATACATATATATATGTATATATTTGTATATATATATATATATGATATTTATATCTAGAAAGTGATATTAACATACATCTACATATACATTCATACATACATACATTATATATATATATATATATATA
>NC_068983.1:153766351-153777536 GCF_001194135.2 Octopus bimaculoides | reverse complement strand
TGTCTGTTCGAAGGTTATTTATCTAATTTCAGTGGAATCTATCCACTGGTTTTCAGAAATAGAGTTATTAATATTTCTAAGTCTCTCTAAAGGAGACTACGGCAGTGGCACTGGAAATTAATAGTTATCGCCAAGCCAACATGGCAGTCCCAAAATTAGGACGAAAGCTGCCGTGAATTAGCTCCAAGAAGCCATCGCTTCTAGCTAGCTATGTGACACACGAAACCTGTGTCCTTTATAACCTTCGAACAGGGGAGGTCAGCAGCTTCCCCCTGCTGGTTTGGCATATGCAGACTAGACTAGTTTCAGTGTGTTGCCCCTTGTCAATGCAGAGCAGAGGCGATGGCTTCTTGGAGCTAATTCTCGGCAGCTTTCGTCCTAATTTTGGGACTGCCATGTTGGCTTGGCGATAACTATTAATTTCCAGTACCGCTGCCGTAGTCTCCTTTAGGGAGACTTAGAAATATTAATAACTCTATTTCTGAAAACCAGTGGATAGATTCTACTGAACTTAGATAAATAACCTTCGAACAGACACAGTCAGTAGCGCCGCCTGGCTGGAGCTTGGCTGCTCTGCATTGACAAAGGGCAACACCCTGAAACTAGTCTAGTCTGCAGATGCCAAACCAGCAGGGGGAAGCTGCTGACCTCCCCTGTTCGAAGGTTATAAAGGACACAGGTTTCGTGTGTCACATAGCTAGCTAGAGGCGATGGCTTCTTGGAGCCAATTCACGGCAGCTTTCGTCCTAATTTTGGGACTGCCATGTTGGCTTGGCGATAACTATTAATCTTTTTTTTTTCTTCTTCTTTTAATTCAGAACGTTTTGTATAGACACATATAATCTTTCTCTCTGTGTAATAAATCGTTGGATATCATATGCCAAATCTGCACCGAGTTGAAGACGGTAACCCTTAAATACCTCCAATATGGATCATCACAGTCCCATATGCTATTACAGTGAGAGAATAAATAAATAAATAAAGACAATAAGAAAAAACAGAAAAAAAGAGAAAAAGAAAAATGTAAGGCTTACATATTCTAAAGAGTCTAATTGCATCAATTATTGCACACGACATCAATAACCGAAAACATTCACCGCCCCATCCTGTTTTGGATTCCACCTAACAAGCAATCTCTACTAATTAAAGCACACACATCCTGAAGATATTTAAGGCAACATCCCAAAGACTGGCTTCTCACTAAAATTGTTGAGCCCCGCTAACATTGCTGACGAAACAAAACTCAAACCTGTCAAGAAATTAGAATATATGGAACGACGCGACAGCGTCGCACAATTTCATTCTAGACTGACAACCAAAAAAAAAAAAGAAAAACACCACCCGACTTGTTTCGTAATTGCAGGTGTAGATACGATCTAAATTCTGGCTTATAAGCATACTATCTCCGTTTCTTTTGCTTTTTGCAATACAATAATAGTCGTTCCGCTGTGCTGTTGACAGTTCATATACTTTCTACAATAATCTACTTTCTACCCACTCATAACTCTTCATCTTACCATGTTATATTTCGTAGTCTTCAACTAATGAGGCTTCACGCGCACACACACACACTCGCATACACACTCGTACACACACTCGTCAAACTCGCACTCACACTTACACAGAGGCATACAGTGGCATTCGCATTTACATAATTAACCCACGTTATTCAGCCTAATTTCAGTTTTGATTTACGCTGTGTCGTGTACACACACACACACACACACACACACACACACACACACACACAATGCACTCACACATACGCACAAACACAATGCACACACACATACGCATGAACACAATGCACACACACACACACACACCCTTACACACAATACATATGCGCATACCCATACACATATCTACGTGTGCATGTGTGCATATATATAGTTATATACAGAGAGAGAAATAGAGGGGGATGGAGGGAGAGAGAGAGAGGAAAAAGGAGAAAGAAACAGAGAGAGAGAGAGAGGGGAGAGAGAGATAGAGAGAGAGAGGGAGAGAGAGAGAGAGAGAGAGAGAGAGAGAGAGAGAGAGAGAGAGAGAGAGAGAGAGAGAGAGAGAGAGAGAGAGAGAGGGTGAAAGAAAACTAGAGTGTATGACGGGGGATGGAAATAGGCACGGTAGATAAGAAGTGCCAATCAGATACATAAAAATATTCTGAATTTTTTATTCATTCAGTCATGTAATGGTGTTGTAAATTCAGATATATATATTGATTTAGACGTTTCAAAATGACATTATTGCTTTTGATTTATCTATTTTTTCCCGTCACAATATTTAGACTGCAATTTTTATCATGCAATTCATCTAAAATATGTGTATTTTGTTTCCATTTTGTTTCTTTATATCATCGATTAACCCTAAAAACGTTAGGCAAATATAAACTCTGTATATTTTGTTATTCTTGCTTTAAAAAATAATCACTCAGAATATTGCATTGTGTTTATTCCCATTTGTTTTTAACGTTTCTTTATATCAGCGATGTTTGGTAATCTGAATCGTCTAAATATCACTGCTGTTATAGTGGAGGTGGTGTTGGGTATCGTATTAGTATTGAAAGTAATGTTACTATGCTGGCTCTTTCTATCGTAACAAGAAAACGAGAAGAAAGGAAATACATTTTGATCTTATCAACTACCAAAAGCCTATCGGGCGTGTAATGAAATCCCATGAAATCATATCAATTGAGGCGTATAATGACGATTCGATATGATATTCCAGGCCAGGTGGGTAATGGAATATCAGTCGAAATGTCATGCGTGAAATGAAATACTGTTCAATTGTCCGAACTAGTCTTTCCATAATATGATACTATGCAACAATACAACACAGGAATTTACGTGTCAAGGCTGTTAGATCTTCACCATCAATCCTGAATTACAAAAAGTAATGACATTGGCAGGTCATCATAACTCAATATGGTCTGTGTCATTTCTCTGGCAGTTTAGTGAACATTTGTATATATTAGTTTTTGTTTAGGTTTCATTTAATTGTCGTTTCGTACTGATTTTGTTATGTGTAGTGATGAATAAAATAATCATAACGTGTTTTCATAAAAGGCGGAGAGGCTGATGCACAAAACCAACATCCAAAGAATTTTACGGAAGCCAAATAAATGCCATTATAAACATACACACATAATTTGGTGTGTGAGAGTTTGTGCATGTAGGCGTGTGGTGTGCTTTATATATATATATATATATATATATGGGTGTGTATATGTAAGTTTGAAAATGGAGGGATTCAATGGGTATAAATAAATAAATAAATTAATTAATTAACATTGCCGACTACTGTTTCACTCTACACCCTGTTTAAATTCGAAAACATATAATAATATAAGTTTGCATTTTCAGTATCCCGGGTGGAAGATCTTCAGGGCAAAATGGGCATTACAGAGTTTACATTTTGATCAATTGAATACTCCAAGAAATTAAGCAAATGCAAGCGCGTTTTTTTTGTGTATGCGTGTGTGTTAATACTTTTATTTTTATTTATATGCAAAAATAATAATGACTTAAAGTATATAAGAATTACATAAAGGATGAAAATTAAGATTAATACTAAATAATAAAAGTAATGAAATATATTAATATATAAATATAATAAAAATGAAATAGTATTTTTACAAAACGTGGATATCAATGTTTATTGTTATATCTCAAGCTACTGCTATCTAGCACCTTCGGATCATCTCTACTCAACCGCTACACAACACACCTATCATGGCCATACTACCTCTATTTATATGTCTTGGGAGATATTACTCCTTCACATGGGGGCGTCGACACAACATTTATAGAAATTAAAATATTGCCGCATGCATACATATATATACACTTACACACATACACACACACACACACACACACACATACACACGCACACAAAAACACAATAAACACGCTTGAATCTACTCAGTCTGTTGGAGTATTTCAACTGATCAAAATGTTACCTCTGTGATGTCCAATTTGCCCTGATGATCTTCTAGCCAGGGTACTTAAAATGCAAACTTAGATTATTATAAATGTCTTGTAATTTAAATTGTGTGTGATGTGAAGCAATTGTAGGCAATGTTAATTAATAAAGTAATATATATCCATTGAATCTCTCCATTTTCAGGCTTATTAATAATATTTTATGTTTTATAATATCCTTGGTCAAACTATCCCCATAAGAGATTCAAATATCCTCATAGTGAATGATATATATATATATATATATATATATATGTGTGTGTGTGTGTGTGTGTGTGTATGTGTAAATATATATGTATATATTCATATATATATATACAGAGAGAGAGAGAGAGAGAGATGTATACATGCACACACAAACACACAAACACACACACACACACACACACACACACACACACACACACACACACACACACACACACACACACACACACACACACACACACACACCCACACACACACACACAGAGTAACTTTTTATGGGTTTCGAAGGATTTACATCTCGAATGGCAATGAGGACATTCTTGATATAATTCTCGTCTCAGCGTTTCATGGTTTTAAACACTATACATATTGTGTTAATATTCTTTTTTTTTTAAACAAATAAATCTAGGATTCCAATCATATCCTCTGCGGATGTGCTTCCTAGCATTTTGAATGCCTAAATTGCATTTCGGAATTTGGTAATCATTTATTTATTAGCAGTAACAACGAAATCAATTTTCGTAGCAAGTGTGTATCACCTATTTTGCATCCTATGTTTTCAATCTTATTATACATACTAAAAATAATATCTTTGTTGAATCATAAGTATCGCAAAATGCATTCTCTACAATATTTCTTTTCCGTTGTTGATATTTGACATTTCGTATTCTTTTATCTATAAACTGTTTCTGAGACAAATATCAACTATTATGAAATATGAAAAGATATGAAATACAAGGCTTGCACATTCTGGCGTTAGACTTTCCTTTGAAGTAATTGCAAAGAGCGTAAGCTGAAACTTTATTTCTACCGTTGGGTTTTGAAACTGTGTTATGGATTTGGTGAGCCAGAGTTTTAATATATTATTCTACAACACTCTATATTCTACGTGTTTATTAAGAGTGTATAGTAATCCATGAAGACTGAGATAAATAAATTCAGTTATCGGGAACCCTGGAGTTTCTTCGCACTATTACTTCGACATTCTTATTAATTCAGAACAAAGCTAATCGCGTTTTACGCAGCTTAGGGATGCCATGTGTAGTATACAATTACTCCATACTGTGAAACTCAATAACGGATGTTACTAACTATATATTTAAAGTTTCTGCAGAATGTTCGCTAGAGTTCTCTGAAATTACAAAAAGAGTTGAGTTGAAACAGAAGGTATGTAATGTATTAAAATAATTCAACGACTTATCAAACAGGATGTTAGAAAAATACAAACTCTCCACTGAATTAACCCGGTTATTCAAAAGCATACCTAAGGAATTAATCTTCTGCCTTAAGACAAGGAATATTCCAACGGCGGTAGCAAAATATTTGAATTTATGAATATATTGATAGTTATTATAATCGATGATATACAAAGCATTATGAATGTATTAGCATGAGGCTTTAATGGGATTTTCTATTGGTACAAAAATATAGTATTATTAAAAAAATGTTGATGTTCAAAAAATGAAGGAAAACTACACAAATAAACTCCTAGGGTTTGGTACATAAACATATAATTTTCAATCGAACAACAGCGCAAATGTTTGGAATCATTTCCTATAAGTGGATAACAATTCAAAACGGTGACGAGAATCATAGATATGCAATGGAAATGTTGATTTGTCGAGCCTGACTGTAAAATACGAATTGTATCATTGCTTATTATTCGATTAGGCATAGAAATCAGCACTAATCGTAGTGTCATTTGGATGTAGAAAAGGCAGACACGAAATTATATAGTTTAGAGCATTTAATCAATGCGCATTCATAGATTCAACTCTGAAAACAACATTTTCAATATGTTTTCTAATAAAGACACAAATCCAAACAATTTAGAGACTACAATTGAATAGATCGTTTCCACCACAAATTACTTCTATAAACACATTCTGTTGCTGCCCTTTATAGTAAGCGTTCAAATTCAGCCAAAGCGTGCTTTACCATTCAGTTTTTGAATTTGTTATTGTAGAGTTATGATAATCAAGTACTTGATTACTCTCCACCATTATCATTCGTAGTTGTCATGTAGAATATATCCATGAGCAATTTCACATCTTTATTAATTGAAACATCCACGCATTTATGTGTATTTTCAATCTAACGTATCACCTTAAGATTGCTAAACGCTACGCTTGTCTGTTCAGGTTTCATATGGATTAAACATGACTTGTAGCCATACTTGTCAAATTTATGATGCCCAAAGAACAATATTTCATATATAATTTCAATAAAATTTAATTTCTGCATTGTCATCTCTACTTTTCTTGAATAGAAATAATCATTAATTTAATAGTTTTCTTTTTCGTTTCACGTCATTTAATGTTCTGTCCCATAACATTTATGATGTTACGTACGACTTAACTTCCTGTTTTTCTTTAAACCTTTACTAGATGAAGCTTTTAATTAACTCTGCCACACACATAATGTGAATTGCTTGTGATAAGTTTTACTTTGTAAATTTTGTTACATTCATTGTTAAGAAATATTGCATTTAAAAGTTGTTTTTGTTCATAATAGTAATTACCTTCTGTTATAAAGTTTTCAAAATTCGTTGATTAGTCTCTGCTAAGATACGAACTTTATAATATATTTGCGTTTATGTATCTAACAATGTCCTCCGTAATGGGATCATGCGTTTGGAGAAGTGGGAAATGACAGTTTTGGAGAATATTTTCCAAATATACAGTGTAAAGTCTGACGTTAAATGGATAGGAAATATGAAATAGTGGCATGAATGAGGTTGGTATGCTGAAGTTTGTGCTTTGGCGGTGAGAAAGAATACAAGAATATTAGGGTCTGTGTGTTGGGGGGATCAGTGATGCCGTCTGGGAATATAACTAATTGCGGTTTCTTAATACTCAATTTCTGGAGAATTTTCATCTGTCTGGAATGTTATAGAGAACAAATAATTGTGAGCAAAAGCCAATTTGAGAAAGGGGGTCCCTTAGAATAGCAATCCTCTTTGCCGGAAGAAATGTAAGGGAAGTGTTGTGTGTTTTTGGAGAAATTCGTTGAGCGGTGGTGAATATAGATGAGTGTAGGGTTAAATGAAGCAAAAATAAAACAAAATATAAAAGAAAAACAATACCAATGCTTCTTATGGCTTGCGACCAAAATACAAAACGCATCTAAGCAATCAATGAGAAATGTTCTAAGTAGTGATAAGATCTCTAAGGAAAAGAGAAGCAAATTATGAGTATTTCACTCCTCAAACATAACTCCTTAAAAAGAATATGCATGTGAGTGATGTCGAATTACATAGACAGTGTTTGTAAAATTATTAAGGTCACTGCTGGAAGGCTTTTTGTTATGATAGATATAGGAGTTAAGAGTGATGTTTCGCTTATGTTATGCTAGAGTGATGTCATCCACAGACATTGACTCTGTACATTTGTCTAGAAATGTTACATTTTTGCGAATTAGTTTGAAGCTCATTGTAACTCAAATGGCTAAAACCAGCAGTCACATCACCCGCAAAACAAACCTTACTTTCTCAATGTTTTGTAAAACTTAAGTGTCGATTATGGAGAGAAATATTTTGATCATATGGTTTGATTAATGGAGGAGAGATAACTTGGTGCTAAACCACTATCAGCATATCTGTTCTACAATGATACAACAATTCACGCCTACAAATACTCAAACTCTCAAGTCATAGTGCAATATATTATATACAATGTGTCTGATTTACATCGACCTTCCATACAGTTGTCTTTTATATTCCCACTGGAGAGTTTACCTATAAATAATTGATCTTCTCTGCCAAGTACGACGGTGCACCAAACTGTATCCCATCTGACATGTTATTCCAATTTACAGATATTCATGCACCTTGTTAGCATTCTTATGACGAGTATAAGGTGAATAAGGAAATTATTGACGTACACAGCTTCTTATGAACATTTAACCACCTGAGAACTAGATTGGTCTGACTCATGCGTTATTAATAATTCTTGTGGAATTTGTTTTAAGAATTGCTTCCTCCTTTGAATGCGGCATGAACTCTCAAATATTGCATTGCATCTCTTAGAAATAAGTTTGTATAAGAGAAATATCTAGTATATAAAAGTTTTTATTTATTTTTTTTTTTTACAGAGTCGCTTGAATTCTTTCTGGTTTACTCTTAGTAAATATCTGTCAAACAAGCTACAAATAAATTGGAATTAATAATTTCACTTTTTTTTATCTATAAGCTTTCTAGTTTTTATTCCTGCGGCAATATATTTCATAAGTGGTTTTGACAATCAGTCGATTTAAAATGGCTATTATTGTTATAATGTTCCATCGTTTCACTTTCTGTTTTAATCTACTATCTCTGATGACAGCCACCCTTTATATCTAGTTGTTACTGCTTTCCATGTGCATGCATTACTTTTGTCGTAACTCAAGTATTTTGCGCTGGTGATCCTGTAATATTTGACATCCTGTTGCAAGCTTTCTATCAAAACTTTGATGACTGAGGAAGAAAGAAATTACACTCAAACCGGTAATCTGTCCAGGAAACATGCAACAGAATGGAATCCGCGTAAGCCACATATGTACATATGGTATTGTTAAACTGAGTGATGGATTGACCATATAACTCAATAACAGAACTTCAAACACTTGAGTTTAATGACTCAAGACTCCGCACTTCGAGATTACATTTGAATTTGTTGCAAAGCAATCTTCTAACTATGTAACCTTTCTACAATGATTTATGCACTTTTGTATCTGTATTACCGTTATTATCAGTACAAAATGTTCGAGAAGAATAACCAACAACACATGCGTTGTTTTTAATACAATACATTTGTTTCAGATTTTTGACACCATCGTTAGATACGCTACACGTGTTGTCTATTAAGCGGAATTAGTAGAGTGACAGTCTAAATGCGATGCAGGATTTTTATCCGTCTTAATCAACAGGAATTTACATGTCACGAAGTACGATTAAGTTTTTTTGTACTTCAGAGATACATGAAAGAATTACCAGCAAAATGCTAAGGTTAGTATAATCTATTAAACAAATCTTTGCTTCCCGCGTGAAAGGACCATTATTCACGTACATATAGCTATCAATTTGATTTCTGTCCATCATCTGATATACTCTTGAGTGTGTGCTAAAATATAAACTGGATTCAGTCTACGGACCATTTTTCAAAATACAATTTAATAACGTCGTTTTCATAAAATCACTGTAACAAGATTTTCAGCCAATTCACGTTTCTTTTTGTACATTCTGTTCTAAATTCTTATTGCTTTCATGATAAATATGTCTTTACTCTATATTGTTCGTGTTCGATTGCTTTTATCAGACTGTGCAATTTCTTTGTATTTGCTGATTGTTACTCTTTTTCTATCCGCCATTTACCGCATATTGAATAGACCTGTATTATAAAGTACTCTAACACAGCAATCTGTTCTTTGCTGTTGTCAGTCGTTGCAAACAATATTTCTCCCCTTAAAATTTATCTAATTTGAAGGATAATTGCGGTTGGGTTTCGTTGGATTAGGACTGAAAATAGATTGGCAATTACAAAAGCAAATGCAATGATAACACTTTCCAATTTTGGCACGAAATCAGCAGTTTTACAAGTCAATTACATTCGCCCTGTCTTTGAGACGTACTAATTTCACAAACCACAAAAGATGAAAACGGGATTTCAATTCAGAACAGAAAAAATCAGAAGAAATGCTGCTACGCATTTTATTCGTCTGGCTAACGATTTTGGAAGCTCACCCACTAATAATAACAATAATCAAAATGTGCCAGTTCGTTGATATAAGATGCTCCAAAGAAGGAAGTCTCAGCCAAGAATTGTAAAACTCTGTACGTATATATAAAACACCTAGTCACATATATATTCATCACGAGTATTATTACAAAAGCGTCTTATATAAACTTCTATAAATAATCACGACCGATATATAAAAGCGTACACAAAACAGTCTGCATCTCTTTATTAGAACAACAGTGTTAACTTTTCTTTGAGGTCTGATTTTATCGATCTTTTTTTGCTGCACAAATAAATTACACTGATGCAAACAAACGAACAGCGGTTAACAGCTGATAAAAGAAAAAAGAAAAGATAAACACACCCACACTCAAAAATGCACCTCTGCACATTCACTCACTCACACACACATATAAAGGAATTCCATAGTTTTACACTACAAAATCACTCATGTGATTAGTCAACTTGTGGTGTAGTAGAAGTTATGTACCTAGAATATCGCATTACGTGACTAAACCAGTGCATTTTCAAACTGAACATCTTAATCACCCTTCCATAAATGCATTATTGTATCTTGCGTATATTCCTTATTGATATTTATTGGGCTCATATTCCCTATGTTTAATGTTGTCCAATGACCAACATTTTAGACATTGTTAATTTGTTGTTAAAAATGTTTAAAACGAATTATTTACGCATTTATAACAGATCATTTCAATGTTTATCCATCCGCTGGATGTACACATTGTTTATAGTTCCTACACTTTCGTGTTTATCTTGTCCGATCAATGAATCAGGTTAGTTTCCTCGTAATTTCTGAGATAAACATTCCCACAAGACTGAACACAGGGACACATTGTACAAAAAGCAGCTTTGGTTTTTGAATTAGTAATAGTCACCATGACATACGAAGGTTTTTCTTGCATTCCGGGTCGCTATTACTGGAACAATTTCTCTTGAGATCTAGTCATGACATAGCTAAATTAGTTTTCCCCCTCTTGCAGTCTCTAAGTACAGTTTTCTCTACCATGAGCTTATTCTTGGTACCTCTGCACGTGAGCTTGCAAACCTTCTACTCTGGTGACAAGACTCCCTTTTTTTCCAGATGTCTGTACAATGATTCTGTGACTATTCCAATCACTAACGTCCACATACGTGACAACCAGGATATCAGCCTGTAATTGTCTACAGTATTGGCTTTTTCAGTCTTTTTCAAGCACAGCAGTGTCCTAGTTATTGTCAACCATTCTGGTGTCACTTGGTCGGCATTTAACAAGGTGA
>NC_068983.1:153750831-153759598 GCF_001194135.2 Octopus bimaculoides | reverse complement strand
CCCACACATGCACACATTCATTCATTATATACATAAAGTTATATAGAAACAGGCTTTTATGTATGCATGCAAACATAAGTTCACTCATATTAGCGCTTGCACTTACACAGCGTCGCATTCGGATATAGCGTTCACTAATACAATGGCAAAGCATAACGTATCGGAAATTTCTCCGAAATTTTCTTTAGGTTATCTTCAGCGCTCGCTTGCTATAAGGGGGTACTCTTATCGTTATCTAACCGAGGTTTGACCTTGATCACTCTGGTTTTCTTTTTTTTTTTTGTGTGTGTGTTACAAAGTATGCATTGCCTCTCAGCGGCTTGTTTGCACCACGGAAACACAGAGATAAATATTCCGATTTCTCTGGCCCAAAGGTATGTCAGTGATACACTTTTAGACCAGGGAAAATCAGAACATCGCAAATTTTACGTATATTACAGGGATAACGCTCTACCGCATAGAAATGTGTATGCATGGATCGAGAAGTTTTCAATTAGCCGGACAATGAGTTCTGATATCAATCAAATGCTTTCGTTGCATAAAAATGCACACCAACATGCGAATGTCTGCACAGTGGTAGCCGTTAAAAATTTGGGTTCTGAGTTCCTGGGACACGCTGCATAGAGTCAAGATCTCGCCTCACACCATACATCAGTTACAAGTTCTTCTATTTGCTACAAAGGAAGAAGTGCAGGAGTGCTACATAAATAGCAGCGCTACCAACCGGAAACTCTCTACTCCGAAGGAATACGCAAGCCTGTGGACCACTGGAAGAAGTGCATCGAAAATCAAGATCATGTTGAAAAATGTATGTATGTATATTTATGCAAGGAAACTTTATCGTGAAATGAATGTTTCCATTTATAAATCCTATATTTTGAAAGAATCGTCATAGTCTAGCCAAATCTCTTCCCATTATTTACGTTCAGAGTTGAAATCCCACCAAGGATAACATTCCTCGGCAAAGAATCAGATTCTCATATTCCATGAATCTTATCCTAGTCCAAACCTACTGAACGTTTTAGCATCTTCATTTACGACATACTCAACTTCTTTCAAAATGCCACTTAAGTGAACTGGAACTTCTGATTGGTAGAAAGACATTCTTTTATAGGAAAAGCAGAAGTAGAAATTCTCTGGGCAAATAATATTATGAAAATTGAGTTAAACCATGATTAAGAGCTTATATAAAATTATGAGGGCAACATATATATATATCTACTGTCCCATCCCGATCTCTTACGCACACATCTGTCTCATCCTATTTCCTAATGAAATTAAATATGCAGTTTGTAACATTTGCACACTTCTTATTCACTTGGAAGTATGACTGCATCAAAGGAAAGTATCCTAACGATTCTTAGCGGCCAGCATAGATGTCTCCCTCTAGATGCTAAGTTGCAAATAATTTATTAATACTCATTTCTGTTCCGAGATCGCTTTCCTAAGCATGTGTACCATCTCAGAATGTGTACCAGCCACACTACTTTAGCGCTGCCGTATAACTCTACGCATCTGTCGACCTTGCTTTCAGTGATATGTAACCAGTATCTATAGCTTCTACAGTAATAGTCAAGGTGCTATAACGAACTAAAATACAAGATTCCTTTGACAGATCGAGCGTTTCGTTCAAGATCATCTACTGAGACAGCTACGTGCAACAGCGCTGAGAAATTGCCACTCAGTATTGAGGTAATCAAACTTCTGAATACACGCTGAACGGACAGTATCCGGCAGTCATCAATTGTTAACTGATGCTGACTTTCCTCAGCGACCCCAATTTTTCTTGGCTAAGAAGGTAATATATCTTCCCAATCAGTTGTAATTTGCAACAGACATCTACCAGCGTAATGTAGGTATATGCTGTTTGGTATGAACAGCAATTTTTTTAAACATGCTATCGGGATCTTCAAGCACAAAGATACAACAAAATTGCATATTAAGTTCATTGTCAGCTTTTAAAAATATAATGACTTTTTCTGCTAAGATTCACAGGCATGACTTGAGCCAGGTTTTAAAGTCTACTAGCGTTTCTCGAACATTAAACCGGAGATATTCCGCTTCACACAATTGGACAATTAACGTACCATTTGAATCTGGGAAGATCCTGATTTACACTTTTACATCAACAAAAGTTAATAAATTAACAGGTAACTAATTAAACCTCAGATTCTAAAATGTAGAAGCTTATATATGATTAATATGACTTTTTAGGCGAGCTGGCAGAAACGTTAGCACACGGGGCGAAATGCTTATCGGTGTTTCGTCTGTGTGAGTTTGGATTTATTGGTAATAATTATTGGAGTGCGTCTGTAGCGTAAGTGCAAATCTCTATTGACAGTTTTTGTGTTATTTCCTGTTATTAGTTTTTGTGTGATAGTCTTCGTTCGAAAACTAACGTCTGTTTTCCGCTGTGGGGCGAACATTAATTGCTGGCAAGATGCCGCAAAGTGTAGCTTCGTCTGGCGAAAAGTCGTCAACCGACAAGGAGGCAAACCAGATTGGAAGTTTAATATTTGGTGATATTTCGGATTCTTCTGAAAGTGAATTTCCCCAAACATCAATGTGTACTGTTGCAAAGAGGAATATTGACGTGAAAAACTTTCAAACAGAATAAAATAAACAAACAAAGAATTTTGCATCGGCGGCTGGAGGTGGAACCCGCCAGCTGTCGACAAACAAAAATGACCCGGTAAAGTACAAAGGTATGAAAAAAATTGAAGCTTGTGTCGTGAAAGTTCAACCCCCGGAAGAACTATTAATGTCAGAAAAAAGAAAAAACAATTATTTTTAAATCTTACTGTCTAAAAGGAAAAAAATTGATCGAGTGAACGAAGAGAAATTGAGAAGTGTTTGAAAGATATCTGACAGGATATCACATACCTACCCAGAGGGAAGACGTTTGGTACTGTCGAAGTACCACTAAAAGATATAGAAACTGCACAAATACACTCAGTTAAGTCTTTAGAAACAGAGGATGCTGCTTTAATTCCAATATATATGAGAATGGGGACGTCAAAGATACGTATACCTCAAGTCGACCCTATGTGGTTGATGGCGGCAGTCCTGGCAAAAAAGGAATATAATATAACACTTCTTCAGGCTACAGCGTTGTTGGGCTCTGCACTGAAGGACCGGTTAAGTTGCTGGGAGTCTGGTTTGGACTAGACCTCCAGATAGAGAAGAACTGGACGGAGGTTTCGAGCAGAGTGACTGCAGTAAAGACCTGGTCTTGGCGGTGGATGTCCCTGAAAGGGAGGGTGGAGATGGCCAATGTGTTTATCGCATAGGTCATTACCTACCACCTGACCATCGTGCCCTGTCCAGATTCGTAGTTGATCAGGTTCGAGAGACAGCTCTTTCGCTTCTTGTGTAAGTGCAGGTCGCTACTTGTGAAACGATCTGTCTGTTGTGAAAAGCTGTTAAAGGGAGGTTTAGTGATGCCTTGGTTAATGATGCACAGGCATGCGTTGAGGTGAAAGTATCTCTCGATTCTCCTGGATGGTGAACGGTTGTGATCTCCGCTGGCCAGACAAATGTTCCCCGCCTTCAAAAGATTTTGCGAATAGGATGCCTGGTATTTTCGTAGACCGAGGTCGAGTGAATGTCATAAAGAGTGCTGTAAGGGGCACTGTCATGGTATTAGCTGTCAGAATTGAAAGTAGAACTGACAAGGAACGTTACTGCTGGTTTGAGTTGATTCTTTGGCTACTGAATAGCCGGAGCTATCTCTCTCTCTCTCTATATATATATCTATCTATCTATCACTCGTTCACCTCTGTTTGTGTCCGTAGAATTTATCAAATTAGAAAACGCAAATTTAATATAAAAATATATTTTCTGAAATTGCAAATTATTTAAAATATAAAAATATAATTTTCAACAGAGAGAATTTATCAAAATAGAAAAGAAATGAAGTTTAAAAATAATAGGAACGACCACTCACGACTAGCTAGCGCGGACGCGCGACTGCGCGTTCGGGACCACTCTGCTTTAGTAGTACCCTTATACTCTGTGTGTTTTCAAATGCATGGATATAGGTGTCAAATTTGTTCCAATAACTTTCGAGTGATAGATAGATAGAGAGAGATACAGACAGACAGACAGATAGCTCGCTCCGGCCAGTCATGGTATTAGCTGTCAGTAGCCAAAGAATCAACTCAAACCAGCAGTAACGTTCCTTCAGATTTTTCTACTTTCACTTCTGACAGCTAATACCATGACAGTGCCCTGTAAGGTCCTTCTGCTATTCCGCCGCTCGGGCAACGCCTGCAGTGGGGGTTCTACACGAATTATATATATCGGGTTGGTAGAGTCTAAATGTGACGATGACCTGGGGACGACTCTGGGTCTCGGGTATATTCAACTGGACAGCCTGTTTCATCGTAATTCAGGTTGAGAACTGGACAACTTCCAAAATTCCTTGACCTGGCAATCTTACTGAGCTGCCTTAGCCGTTAGGGAGAAGCTCACAAGACATGGTAAGCGTCAGTCTCCGACCTGTCCAAAACGCGGGGGAGACAGGGAAACCGTCCCTCGCGCTATTGTCCAATGTCTGGAGATATCTGAAATGTGAGTTTATGCTGAACACTTGTTGTTCGGCGAAGGAAGAGTACGGCTGTCGACCGAGTGAATTATAAAAATTGACCCACCGGAAGTTTTAACAAACAAAGGTAAGAATTGTTTTCTCACGGTTGTAGCAATAACGAAAGAGGAGTATGGAAGACGAGGGTAAAAGTGATTAAGATAAGAAACTTTATCTCCGGCTACGATTTACGATAATTTTTTACTTTTCCTTTGAAAAGGAAGGTGTGGCTGGAGTAGAGGTTTCTGTCGGGGAGTATATTCAAAAAGAGATGGAAGAATGTTGCCCTAGTGTTTTGCGTGCAAGGAACCGTTTCAATAGGCTATAAAAGAAGAACAATAAAAGGTCCCAGCGATAGATCGGGGCTTGTGGGGTCGGAGCGTGGCCTGATCATCGCTACATTTGTGTTGTCTCTGTATTGTTAATTTCATTCAATTTTTGAATATTTTATATAATTTTTATATTCATATTTTGTGCAAAATCATAACGTATTACTGATCCCAATCAGTTGTTCTGTCTATTTCTGTTTTTGGCCCCCTATGGCAATAACGAAATTGGCATTTCGTCTGTCTTTACGTTCTGAGTTCAAATTCCGCCGAGGTTGACTTTGCCTTTCATCCTTTAGGGGTAGATAAATTACGTACCAGTTGCATACTGGGGTCGATCTAATCGACTGGTCCCCCTCTCCCACAATTTCGGGCCTTGTGTGTAGAGTGGAAAGTCTTGCAATACTTATTGATAAAAGCTTCGTTTATATGCTCTGCTGAGATAATATCTTACCAGTGTCGTAACTTGCGATAAAAATTACAAACATGAAATTGTTGGTGCAGAGAATGGAATGAGCAAGTGAACACACTAGTTTGACTATCTTAGGAAGGGTTGTCAGATGTAAACCACTGACATTGCTTTCATAGGAACACCGCTGGTGTCGATTTTGGCATCATACCAAACAGTTGTCCAACTTTAAAAACCCTTTCATATCAACAACAAAAGTATGTTGGCACAGCGAAAAATATTTTCTTTGGAGGGTATATAGTGAAACTACATTAAGATGACGTTATCTGTTGACATAACTTAAACGTTTAATTGATTTCAATCAATACAATGGCTTGTCCCTCCCATCCGGAGGCATTTGGAAAGTATTCGTCCATTGGAAAACATGATTTTGACATGTGATAATGTTATATGCAACCATTGTCATTGAGTTTGCATGTTAGCTAACTTAGCTCTAGTTTGCTCATCATTGTAATTATTGGTTTGTTTGAGGTTACATACTGTTCTATTTCACCAAACTTTACTTTTATGATACGTGTTCTATCCCGTGTCACGCTCAGTAGAATTCATGCAAAAGTACACACCAGAAAATCGAAGCATTTACAGTTCGCATCTCGTCAAAGTCTTTGTCTAGTATATCGAAACAAACAGAAATCTATACAGTTGCCACAAGGAAAATAATAATAATGACTGTTGAATGTGGTATTACGGTCTTTATACATTACGTTAGTACTAAAACTTATATTATTATTATTATTCCAGTTCTATATTTAAGAGATGAGGAATTATTTACATTATTTACATTTGACGGATATGTGTCCTCATCTTGTTTGTTGTTAACACAACGTTTTGGCTGATATACCCTCCAGCCTTCGTTAGATGTCTTGGGGAAATTTCGAACCTGGGTTCTCATTCCTAACGATGTTACTATAATATAATAATAGTAACATCGTTAGGAATGAGAACCCAGGTTCGAAATTTCCCCAAGACACCTGACGAAGGCTGGAGGGTATATCAGCCGAAACGTTGTGTTAACAACAAACAAGATGAGGACAAATATCCGTCAAATGTAAATAATGTAAATATCATTATTATTATTATTATTATTATTATTATTATTATTATTATTATTATTATTATTATTATTATTATTAAGTAATCTGATGTAAGATCAAATATAATTTTAGGCGAAATTGGTGCAAATGCCTATTGTTTTCTGGTAGAATAACTTCGACGTTATGTATTACCATAAACTTGAAATGGCTTTGTTTGTTGATGCATACGATCTATGGAATTAGGGATTGCAAAATTCTAACACTATGGAAATAATTATAATAAACAACGTTATCATCAACTCTGCAGAGGCTGATAATTAATTTATGATCCAACTTCAAAATGAAGGCATTAAAGTTGGGGGAAGCATCTGACGGTTCTTCTGATGGAATAAAATGGCCTTAAATTCAAAATGAAGATGTTCTATATTATTTTGTTACCTGCTATTTGAGAACAAAAATATGCCATTTTATGTAAATGTTACTAGTAGTGACTATATATTCAGTGAACGAATTTAACAATGAGATTCTCGAGACGTATTTTCCAAATATCTATTTTGGTAAACAAAGCTGCAGAAAACTTTACATAACAGGAAATTCTCAGTGAAATCCAGCATTTTATTTTAATAACTAGAATAAAATCAAACTAGTCTGTTACACGTTTCGTTTTTCCACTGAAAATCGTTTTTCCACAGAAAATCAATTTTCCACTGAAAACAGATTAGTAAAGTTAAATTTGCGACTCTTTTGATTTTCAGGAAAGACATGCTATAGATGGTGGAGTTTAATCTGGGAAAACATGGAAACTTAGTTTGTTTCATTCCAAATTTAATAGATAATCTTCTGACATTGTTTAACTACAAATGTTTATTTTTAGAAAGAATTTCATTTCAAATTCTGGTAACTCAGTAAATATATTGTATACTACTTGGATTTCAACGACTTCGGGACAAACACGGTTCCTGGCCAATTAGTGCTTATCATCATTATGATGAGTCTTTCTTGTATTCACCATATGGAATATTTTCATAACATTTTTAACGTCACACTTGTTTTCTT
Organism: Octopus bimaculoides; assembly: GCF_001194135.2. Lineage (NCBI taxonomy): Eukaryota > Metazoa > Mollusca > Cephalopoda > Octopoda > Octopodidae > Octopus > Octopus bimaculoides. The sequence continues at coordinate 153,752,128 of NC_068983.1, read as the reverse complement.
TCAAGAAATATTCCAGCGGAAAATAGTATGTGATATACAAACAGTACAATTAACTGTTTTACTGATTGAACCGATCTCAATAAAGTAAGTAGTTTCAAGTTGCAATGAATATACCGTGATAGATTTACAACGGAATAAAATGTTTCATTTACTGCCCCAACAGTAGATTTCTCAGCTTTTGGAGAGTACATGTTTACTGGTTAACGCCGACTTAGCGTATACATATTGTGGCAATAAATATAGTAATAGCAACAACAAATTGCGTCAGTAAACATATTTGCATTTTACTAAAATTTCAAGACCTGCTCTTTATTGCAATTGCTTTGCTTCTTATAATGCATTTCAGTTATGATTGAACATAACTATAACCAACAACGTCCACATGATGTTATTCCTACTTTGATAAATGCAAACGTGAGTTGGGAGATAGCTAATTCTATCATATTAACTTCGTTTGTCAAAACCTGTTAAACATTAGAGAGAATATGCCATACTGTATAAGCCTTCATAACATTCTATAAATAATAACTTCTGATTTATAATCAGAAGTTATTATTTATAGATCCCTTTAATACGGTGAGCTGGTAGAGTCGTTACTGCGTCAGGCAAAATGCTTAGCAGCAATTCTTCCGAATTTGTCCTTCATCTTTTCTGGGTCAAATAAAATAAAATCGACATTCCCACCCTCATATTTTTCTTGGATTGTGCCAAAATAAGGGAAGACGCCAGGGAAATTTACTGTGTAACAGGATCTAAGTCGGATCCATGTTGTGGAATTGTGAAATTATTAACGGAAACCAACACATGCTAATGTTTCCTTATATTTCAGAAAGAATTTACTACAAAAGTTTTCATTTGTTTTCCTGCAGATATAAGTTTTATTATATAGAGACAAAAGTAACAAATTGAATATTTGAATATATATCTCATTATGATGTAAGTGTGTGTAATAGAATCATATTTTATTTAAGACTTCTTCGGTATTTCATATATGGAGTGCTTCTACAAGATTCTTACTAAAAGTATAAAATTAACTAAACGTAGTCTTCAAGATGCACAGGATGTATTCTGGTAAATTGGAAAAGATACTTGATTTAGAAGTTAGGTTTGGTATGATGTGACATCCACAGGGGAGATATTATTGCATAAACGCATAGTGTTGCAGCGATCATATGTTACACTGACGGATTGTTAACACAAATTTGTCTGAGGAAATTCAAACACCGACACACACACACACACACACAGACACACACACACACACACACACACACACATATATATACATTATATATAT
>NC_068983.1:153750027-153750697 GCF_001194135.2 Octopus bimaculoides | reverse complement strand
TATATATATATATATTATTTATATTGTATGTACAAGCATGGAGCGGCACTAAGTAGTTATCTCAGAGAAAACTACTTTTAAAGAGACTTGTGAGCTAAAAAAAAAACAGGAGGTCTCCCTGAAACCCGTGAGATTACTGGACGTGATGTTTCAGTTTGATTGATACTCCTCAATAATGACTACACGCTTAGATAGACATTCCACTCACAAAGTATAGAAATCAGCGAAAGAAATTGATTTTGGTTTTCTCCAAAACTAACCAAGCCATGATTAAATACATTCACGCACTTGTAAAGTCATAAAAACATATATGTATTTATAAATTTTAGAATAGGTGGAACAACAGCAGATGTAATATTTTGTCAGAAGACAATTTTGCAGAGATCATTCTGCGTTGAAACCAGTGAAATTTTAATCTAGTAGTGTTTCCAATACATATGTTATTCTATTCTGTTTAACTTGTTCCCACTTCAATAAAGATTGTTTTGCTGATTTCTATATCAGAACAAGAATTATGAACATAACACAGAAGAAACAAATTGGTACATTCGTCTACATTTCTTACAAAAATATACATAGATATAAAAACAAATCCAGACCAAGATTTACACTAACAAAATTTTATATAATTTTATATAATACATTCATGTAACGTGCATATATATATATA
>NC_068983.1:153747687-153749472 GCF_001194135.2 Octopus bimaculoides | reverse complement strand
GATAGATATACATATATATATATATATATACACACACACACACTACAGGTGTGTGTATGCGCAATGTCCCAGTGGTTAGGGCAGCGGACTCACGGTCGTAGGATCGCGGTTTCGATTCCCAGACCGGGAGTTGTGAGTATTTATTGAGCGAAAACACCTAAACTTCCACGAGGTTCGGCAGGGGATGGTGGCAAACCCTGCTGTACTCTTTCACCACAACTTTCTCTCGTTCTTTCTTCCTGTGTCACGCTGTGTCACGCTGAATCTTCCCGAGAACTACTTTAAGGGGACACGTGTCTGTGGAGTGCTCAGTCACTTGCACATTAATTTCACGAGCAGGCTGTTCCGTTGATCGGATCAACTGGAACCCTCGTCGTCGTTACCTACGGAGTGTCAAGATATATATATATATGTATATATGTACGTATATGACAGTGTGAGTGTGTGTACGTGTATGTGTTTGTGAATATGTGTGTTTATGTTTGTCTGTGTGTTTGTGCGTGTGTCTCTGCGTGTGTTCACAAGCGTTTTCTAGTTTAAGCTTTCTTTAAACTGAATAATTGATCTGTATCCGAAGGGGCCAACTGACACTGGAATATTGCTCAAGTGCTGCTGGAATACCGACCTTTTATAGATTTTATTTTTATGAAGGTAAACTGAAATCAATATTTTGATATGTAAAGGCGGCGAGCTGGCCGAATCGTTAGCACGCCGGGCGAAATGCTTAGCGACTTTTCATCTGTCTCTACGTTCTGAGTTCAAATTCCGCCGAGGTTGACTTTTTCTTTCATCCTTTCAGGGTCATTAAATTAAGTACCAAATGCGTACTGGGGTCCACATTTCGACTGGCCCCTCCCCCAAAATTTCGGTCCTAGTGTAGGAAGCAATATTTTAATATATAAATAAAGGCCGCTATTCAAAATATAGTGAGTTTATGAAATTTATCTAATAAGTACTTAGAAAAAGAGTCAAATTTTAAGTTAAGTCACTAATATCAATTTTATCAGACCATGTCATAAACCATTGATATATCTAGTCATAAGTCCACCGGATTACACATCGTTTAACTATATGACACTCTACGCAATATGACAGTCAAATGCTCCCACAGTGTAAAACACCAGATTTGTCTTAGTGACCAATTTAATTTACCATGGAAAAGAACCTGCATAAAAATTGATAACCAAGTTAGGTTAGATAGAATAGATTACAGTTAATGTCAGGGAGGTGGAAGTAGTAAGCTGAAAGAAGTTGGCCATTTTATTTAGATCGTAGTTTATCGAATGTGAAATGCTAACTAGCATACATCTGGATTCTTTAGTGTGTTTCGAAAATATGTATTTATTTCCAGTTCGAATCCTTATACACTTAATTTTAGACGTTTGGAGAATAGCTCGATGAAACATCTGCTACGCTCAAGATTCGGTAAATGATAGTCACTTTTTTAAACATTCTAGCTAGTAAATCCATTTAAAAGAAACGTATATTTTAACAAAAAAATGTTCAGTGCTTTAAAAGCATAAATGAATACACTAAAACTTTTGCACACAGGGTGTTACAACGAAGAAATGTTGAAAAATTATCTCACCTTACGTAAGCGTCTACACACGTTACGCAAGGGTATGCAATTATAAGTATATATGGATACAGAGACGGAGAGAGACACATTGAAGTTTGTATATATATATATATACATGCATACACACATACACACATATATATACATATGTATATATATATATATATATGTATATATGTATATATATATACATATATATATATATA
>NC_068983.1:153742059-153747133 GCF_001194135.2 Octopus bimaculoides | reverse complement strand
AACGTATATTTTAACAAAAAAATGTTCAGTGCTTTAAAAGCATAAATGAATACACTAAAACTTTTGCACACAGGGTGTTACAACGAAGAAATGTTGAAAAATTATCTCACCTTACGTAAGCGTCTACACACGTTACGCAAGGGTATGCAATTATAAGTATATATGGATACAGAGACGGAGAGAGACACATTGAAGTTTGTATATATATATATATACATTTATTTATTTATTTATATATTTTTTACTCTTTTACTCTCTTACTTGTTTCAGTCATTTGACTGCGGCCATACTGGAGCAATCTGGCCATGCTGAAGCAAATAAAAGAGAAACAATATCGAGATACACACACACACATACGCACACGCATACAAACACACACATATACACAATATTCCCATTCTTTTATCCTCTTGTTCTTTTACGTGTTACAGTCACTAGAGAGCTTTCCTGCGAAGTAACTACTTTAGAAATGTTGGTCGATCAGACTGAGACAAATACTAATGGCACATAATCTTTTTTTGTTCGACGCAAGCAAAGAAGTACTAATTTGTAGAATGCAGTCGAGACGTGAAGACATTTGCAAGCTCGCTGTGCAATGCAGTTTTCTGTTAAACGAGGAAGAATTGCTAGAGAGTCACAGGGCATGGACCACATTGCTTATGAATTAACTTGTATAAGCCGAACATCTGATTTTCGCTGGCACACGAGGTTCAAGCACGATTGAGAGGAAGAGAGGGATGATGAGATGTCTAAGAGGAGAGGGATGTCAGAAGATCAGAATTGGTTAAGACAATAGGCAGTTTTCTGCAGGAAGACCGTCGTGTGTCTATATATACAATAAGAGTATGCTTTGGATTTGGTGTGGCAACTACACACAAAATTATTCATGAAGATCTGAACATGCACAAAATTTGTGCGTAATTTATTCCCAGAATGCACAGTGATGAACAGAAGGAAAGACGCATTATTGACAGCAGGGAAATGGTGGAGCTAATTACCTCTAATCCTTGAGTCCTAGTAACTCGTGATGAATGCTGGGTCTACTGTTACGATGCAGACACCAAGCGATAGTGACCAAGGGAAGCATCCTGGTTCCACTGACCCAGGTAGGCCAGGAAAATCAGGTCCACAGAGAAACACATAGTGATCCCTTTTTCGATATCTAGGGATAATCTATATCCACTCGTTTACGACTGGCCAGACGCTGAACAAAGAGATCTTTTTGAATGTTTCCAGGGAGTCCAGGAAGAGATTTCGTGGCAAAAGGCAAAACTACGCCCACACAGTTCCGTGGCACCTCTACCAAAGTAATGTACCAGTGCACAATTCGAGTCTCTTAAGGAACTACTTGACTGAAATGGCCAGGAAAACTGTCTCAGAACTTCCTTCAGTTACAACCTTGCTCCCTGTAACTTTTGTTTTTTTTTTCATTTTTACTCAAACTGAAAGAAAACCTCAGAGGTGGTACTTTTGAAAACATTGAGGTGAAGGAGTTTGTGACAAGGTTCCTGCATACGTTCAGTTTAAAAGAATACCTTCAAGAAGTGGCTAGAGCGCTGCAACATATGCAATCACGTCAGATGCTCCTACTCTGAAAGTGATTAAAGCATTATACTTCTTCGAAGATAATTTCACAAAACTTTTAGAATGTGCCTCGTAAAATTGAATTTGTAATATCCGGGACAAGATCCTTACATATCGAAGTTGAAAATCATTAAAATCTAAGTGCAGTTCAAGAACTGTACCGACAGGGGTAGTTAACAAAGAAACAAGTTTGATTATGAAAAAAAAAAAAAAAACAACGAGGAGAAAGAGTAGTATAAAATTATTGATGACCCATTTAATTCATTCCATTCCTGAACATACTAGCAGGTTGTGATTACTAAGAAGATAGAAGACCATTTGTTAGAACTCATTCAAATAAGTGGCTATAGATAAAGCACCAGTGAAATCCTCGGTAACATCTACGTTACTATTATGACACATTTGACAACGAACTGACACGTGATCATGCAGTAAACTGGACGTGTAACTGTTAAAAGCAACACATACCTACATGACTCCTACTGCACTATGTTACTTGTTATCATCCTAAATCATATCGTATTTACACTTAAAACGTGAACACGAACTACAAAGATGGGAGAATAAGTATTCTTTATATTATTTAGTGTTGGTGTATGATTTTAAAAAAATAATCTATTTGCTAAAACGGTAAAAGTAATCTCCGTCGATGCCGGTGTTGAATTCAATACATCAGCATGTGCGACTTCAGACCTAAAGATAACGAAAAGAATTCATGATAACAAAATAAACTTCTAGCAATAACGGATTTTAGCATCTATGACGAGCGGTAGGGACATCGGTGACATGGGGACTTGTTAAAATTTTGTATATTGAAATGAAAGAAAACTGCAAAGAATATACTTTCAAAAAATTGGAAAACTTACATAATCTAAGGATTGTGTAAAACCGATTAAAATAATGAGAAGCTGTCGGTTTTTTTTGTTTGTTTTTGGTGGGAAATATGGAATTTGGCGCTAGAAGAATCTGGTGAATTTGACAGAAGGCACAGCGTCTAACTATGTATTGAGAACTGCATCCGAAATAAAACAATCTGTTATAGGTGAAATAAAAGACTTCTAGGAGATAACTGTTCACCTTTTCTGCTTCTGCGAAGGGTGAGCAAAAGTCAGTAAACAACTAACTTGCACGGAATGAAACACTTACTGTAATAGCAAATCCATGCTATAAAACAATAAAAACTTTATGTTGAACTTGGAAAGAAGACAACATGTCGATGCTGGATGTTTTATATGACAAATGATGGAGAAATAAATTCAGTTGAGTTGAGTCAAACGTTGTGCTATATTTTGGTAACTTATTTTACTTATTCAGCAAGTTACAACAAAAGCAGGATAGTATCATTCAAAGTACAGGCCATCGTGTTGCATTGTGGAAGAACACATTTCTGTCAAATCTTTGATCCTACACTGGTACCAGTTCTTGACCTTTGGTACGAAGAACTTCCCTGAAACGTCCAACCACTCTTGGATCAAGAAGCAGTCTCCAGCGCAAGATGTGAGCCATGGACGGAACAAGTAATAATCCAAGGGAGCTCAGTTCGGATTATATGTTGAATGTGATATCAGCTCGATCCCTCACGTTCCTGGAATTCATTTCGTGTCGTTGGAGAGGTATGAGGTTTAGCATTACCTTGCTGTGGATGAGCTCACTTTCTGTTATCCAATGTCTCCTATTTCTGTCGCACTATGACATACGCATGATCCAGTTATTCGGAATACATTGTCTGACTGTTCGGAACGAACTACTAGCGAACTCGTAATTCTATCGGTGGCTGTCATCCATTTTGGGGAGCCGTGCTTTTCACACGGGCAACATTATATGGCTTGTTCCCATGTGGCGAGTAGAAACGCTGTTTTTGTGTATGCTCCACAAGGCAGAACACACAATGTTGTCTATAGCGAGGTTTTATAGACGTAGAAAGAAGAACAGGTCCTCTTGCAGCCAATATGGTTATAAACAGGTGATCTGGAAGTATTGGCCGGACAGATTCTCAAACCATAGCAGCATGACTCATGGACTCTCCTTCTTCTTCTTTATTGGGCAATGCTGACTTCTCCAACAACAATGCTTATTCGGCCGATATCAGTGCTTGGACAAGTTACTCATAGAGATAGACTAGAAGGGCCAGACCCTTTATGTTTTTGTTAAGGCTGTTGGTAAGTTTTCTTAAGTTACTCCAATCTGCAAACCTTTGAATCAACCTTCTCTAATGTAGATATCGAATGCAACCTTATCCAATCCAAATCTTTGAGTCAACCTTCTTCACTGCAGAACTCCAATGCAAAATGTTCGATTCATCCTTATCCAATGCAAACCTTCGATGAAACCTTCTCCAATACATATCTTCGTTGCAACCTTCTCTAATGCATATCTTCGATGCAACCTTGACCGATAGCACTCCTAAGAGTAGTTAGGGCTAGATCTGGATTAGTCACTGCTTTTTAGAGGCTCCCGGGCCCCTTTTGCTAGGTTAGTTTACGCTTAGGTTTAGGCTTAGTTGTGATCCGAACATAACCTCTTCTGACATAAAGGATTGGGAGCCCTTTTGGACATTCTATTTTCCTTGCCGGAAGGGCTCCCAAGACGTGGTCCAAGGGGGGTTATATGATGGGGGTGGGGTTTTGAGAGGGTCAGCATGTGCATTCTGATCACCTCTGCTGGTCAAACTCTCAGCCCATGCGTTCCCGTCGTGACAATGACTCTGCAGAACTGGTTTGGGTGTGAAAACCAATTTTAAAGCATAAATATAAATTTTTTTAATCAGCAATGTTGTGTTCAGTTAAATCCTATTTGGGGTTAAAAATCAATAAACTGATTCCTTATGGAGTTTTCCATTCAATCAGGATGAAAAATCCATAAACCGATTCCTTATAGGACTTCCCACTAAAATTGGCTATACCCATTTTCAACAATAACTTTTCTTGATTAGCTTAATAATCCTAACTTTATTACGAGCAACGCCGGGTTATACTTCTAGTATAAAATATATGAGAAAAATACTTCATAAAGAAATGCATTAAAGAAACTTCAATCATCAGGAAAAACGAAATAATATAAATTCACGGAATATTTTGAAAATAGACCGAAGTTGGGGGCATTAATGTTAGAGTAGAGACGAAAAAAATGATTTGTGAATTCTCAGAAATTCAGGAAACTATTAACCAGAAAGTGCTTAAATATCGCTATTTGATAACAATGAATAGAAACCAACAAAAAACATTGGAGTTGTAACCCTCCAGCTATATGAAATATATACGCTGCTAATATGCTGCAAATGCCTAAATGCATTACACGTCTTGAAAATATATTTGATACTGAGATGATATATAAACAAAGAAAAGATACTTTAGAAGATGAAATACAAATTTGGTCAGAGATAACTAGGTGTCTATTGAATAACATTGTTTGAATGAAAATGATTGATAGAAAGCGAGAAAGAGAGAGAGAGAGAGAGAGAGAGAGAGAGAGAGAGAGAGAGAGAGAGAGA
>NC_068983.1:153741469-153742049 GCF_001194135.2 Octopus bimaculoides | reverse complement strand
GGGAGAGAGAAAGAGAGAGAGAGGGAGATAAGGAGAAAGAGAGAGAGAGAAAGAGAGGGAGAGAGAGAGAGAGAGAGGGCTGGAGAATATGTGTTTGTGTGTCTTTATGTTTAAAGAATAAGACAGAAAAAGACGTTTTACGTAGGAGATTGCTGTAATAAAATAGAACACTACTTAGTACAATAAGCATAATAAATATCTTAATAAAGGGAGAGACCAGTATATGGATCCCTTTTGACATTAATTTGAAAACATATCATGATGTATTTATACATAGATACATAGATACATATATACACGCACACACACACACACACATACATATATATATATATATTATTTAAAAGAGTTCCAACTCTGTCTGCATTTTATGTTTTATTTATATTCTTATAAAATCAATGTGGGATATAGAATATGGAATATATAATATAAATAGTAAAATGAAATGAAGTATTGAATGTCTTATTGAATATATGAAATATTGAGTATTAAATATAGAGAATTATATATATAAAGGCTAGTATACTTTCATGCCTATTGGCATTCGCCCCGTCTGACAGATCTGTATTTTCATTCACAC
>NC_068983.1:153740213-153741097 GCF_001194135.2 Octopus bimaculoides | reverse complement strand
TATATATATAAGGGTTGTCCGATCTACAGTGCAAGATAGTGTGCTTTGCTGGCCAATAAACTGAAACCAGTAATTCGCACCAAAGGCCGGACCTTATAGTCGGAGAAAGATTTCCACGCCCAAACACGGCTGCCCAGAACCAATTGGGTTTAGAGGTGCTGGAACATCCTGCCTACAGCTCAGATCTCGCCCCTTCTTGGAGCGCTCAAAGATGGTTTACGAGGTGCATAAATGGTGAGTTTGGTGCGAATTTCTGGTTTCAGGTTGTTGACTATCAAAGCAATGTATCTTACACTGCTGACCGTAGACCACTTTTCTAGAGAAATCAAATCACTGATCTTTGTTCTTCTTATTTGGTGAGCATTGCTAGTGGAGTGGCTATGCTTGCATTGTGAAGCCAGAAAGAAGAATGTTGCCATCAGGCTCATACTTTGATCATGTGATGACAATAGTACCAACTATAAGCACGCATACGCAAAGGCTGTGTGACAATAATACAGTTATATTACGGCAAAAGCGCGGGTAATTTTTGACTTCCCCTCGTATACATATATATATATACTAGACCTCCGTCGTTTACGAAGACGAGGCTTCCAGTTGATCCGATCAAAGAAAGTGACTGAGCACTCCACAAAGACATGTATCCTTAACATAGTTCTAATGGAGATTGGGTGACACGGAATATGACAAGGCTGGCAATTTGAAATACAGGAACTGTTCAATTATGCCAGCTGGGTTGACTGGAGCAACGTCAAATAAAGTGTGCTTCTCAAGCATACAACGTGTCTTCGGGAATCGAACTCACGACCTTGTGATCGTGAATCGAATGTACTAACCACTAAGCCACGCACCATGTATGTATGTATATATATATATATATATAT
>NC_068983.1:153732390-153740004 GCF_001194135.2 Octopus bimaculoides | reverse complement strand
TATATATATATATATATATATATATATATATATATGTTTGGATGTTTGGATGTATGCATGCATGTATGTATGTATGTATTTATGTATGAATGTTTGGACGGTTGGATGGATGGATGGATGAATGGATGGATGGATGGATGAATGGATGGATGAATGTAGCTCGATACTTTCTGCTCTGCACAAAAAAAAAACATGTTTATACATATACAAATGAGATGATGAGATGTTCTATGTTCATACAACTCCTCAATTGAATTAATATCGACGTAGAATTACATAACTACAACTGAGAAATTAAATTGTTTCATGTTACCTTTCGTTACGGTTTCAAATACAGAAGGAACTGTATGGAACACAGATACCGTATATTTCGTTATCGTTTCATGAGCAATACAATAAATTCATATTGTCATGTTTAACATTAGGAGAAAAAAATGAGCAATTTTCGAAAAAAACAAAACAAAACAAGTGAAGAAGATTATATGATTAGAGTGGTTTGAAACAATAGATCTAGAAGTATAAAGAACAAGTCTCTGCATAGGAATATTATCCAAAAAGAAAATAGAAAAAAACGCATAGAGGATAATGCATAGTAAGTTAATTAGCGACATGTCATAAAAAATAGACGTATTCCCAAAAAGTAAAGTTTATACACATCTATATGGCAGCTACAAATATGTTGGGCATCAGATAATAGAAATTACACTAATGAATCTTTCTGATGACATACTAAGAAAATTGCACAAAAACATAAAATAATTATAATTTATACTCATCATTTGGGCGTCAATGTGTACAGTAGCAGTAAACATGGAACTTACCTGCCTAAAATTAGTGAGGACAAAACGAGATAATAAGAGTTGCAATGGAACGTATGAGAAAGAAAATGCAATAAGAAATCATAATCTAGAGAAGCGATATTGCAATAACACAGAAGTGTGTAATTGTAAATAGAGGAATATTTCATTGTGTTTATCAACTTAGAATGTCTGGAAATATTATTTCGTTGTTGAAAAAATGAATTCACTTTCTAGGAAATAACAAATAGCAAGAGACACGGAATAGATGAGAAAAATCCTTGAACATATCAAATGGAGTATATTTACATGAAACTAACTCAGTATAAGAAAATACCTGTATAAGAAAATGCCAAATGTGGCAAAGCTGTGGAACAGATTATGTTAACGTATTAGTATGTTAATAATACTTAAATGTCTTGAAATTACACTTGTCCAAACTCTATATATCACTGTTTCCATATGTATACTGGAAATGAATGCCTTTGTTCTTTAGCCAAATATCACCTCTACTAGATCAGACCGAGAAATAAAGCTATTCTATCTACGAATATTCTATCTGTTCTATTTTCCAATTTAGTGCATTTCTCATTTTGTATTACATTTTGGAATGTGTAGACCACTTTAGAAAAAATATTACTCACTATACTAACCAATATAACATTTAATCATAATCTAAAAGGCGGATCTAACTGTGAAGATCAAACAGTTTACCTGTATGATTTCATTGAATTATATTTTATTTTATTTTTGTTTGGAAAGAAAATGCAAGTCAGCTGTTTAGAACGACATATACACTAATGGTACTTAAACCATCACTAATACTTTAAGTACATAATTTAAATACATTTGAATATGCGTGGCATAACGACACATTTGAAATATATGTGACATAACAATACGGTATCCCTGATCTTGAATCTAAAGTGGGTCGAGTTGTTCGAATATAATTTATCAGGTACACAAGACATTATAGAGAATATCAAATGCAATAATGTGAGAGGCTGAAAGTAATGAGCGTCATATTTCTGATATTTGAACTATAATGTTATCGGAAGAAACTTTTCTCCGCGATATATAGATATACTTACTGTTAAGCGTAACTGTAACTATTTTATCAAGTACATTACAATGCTGTAATTGTGTTAAAATTTAAGTACATCACCTCAATTACATCACAACTTTAGAATTTCTACGAAGCTGTACGTAACTCATTGCATTGTCATCAGAATTTCTCTCACCTGTAACATTCTGCTATAAATTGTTTTGCATTTATTATTTTATGTTGAACACAAAAGTTATTGATATTCTCTGTTGGTAGGACACACGTACGATATTAAAAAAAAAACAAGTAACTTCACCATCCTGGTCGAATAAAATTCCTAACATCACCATTGGATCAAGGAATTGCGTTGGGGGAGAAAGGCAATTTAATCAAATAGAATACTTGAAGGTTATTTTATTTTATTTTGCAGAAGTAGGAAAGGCAATTGTGGCTTATGAGACATTTGAACACAAAATGTAAAGACCCTGAACAAATCTTGCAAAGCGTTATGTTCAACTTACTAAAATTTTATCCAGTTCGTCATCTTTGTTTCTCAAGATTTTTACGATTGAATAACAATAGCAAACATATGAAATATAAAACTGTTGCAACGGTAGCAAATTCGTATAACTTGGAAGTGTGTAAGTATAAGTCATTATTGAATTTACATTTCACATCTTATTGAGTATAAGAAAGTTGAGCGTAATTTTTTTTTATCCAAGATTGATCACAAGCACTGTATATCATTAGCTGCCAACATAACATGCAGCAACATTAGCTTCCTTTTTTTCTTTTTTTCTTTGTTTTTTTTGGAAGGTGACTTTTATGTTAATTGGTTTGGGATATCGAAGTAGAAAAGAGAAATTAAGTAAATATTAAAATATAATGTCCTCTTTGTTGTCTTCAATATACATCTTGATTCCTACAGAATCATGATAACACACATTTTATATGTTAGGTTTCAATTATCTATGTTTCTTTTAATCACGTGTATTGATAGGTCATGGAGTAATAATTAACTTTAATATTTGTTCAGAGCGATATAGATGAGTGCATACGAAGTAACAAGATTACTATCGAAATCTCATATTAATGTTTCGACGCAGCTAAATATTTTGTAATGGACATGTAAATTAGATAACACAGAATACAAAAATAACAGAAAAATTCAATATAATCTACTATCTAAAAAAAAAAAAAACATTATCACGTGCGTAGAAATGTAAAAGAAAATATCAGTCACAAATTTACAAACAACTCACACCTGCAGATGTACAATAAATTTGATGAAAAGACAAATATACACTTATAAAATTATCTAAAGCTAGAGATTAAAATCTTCTGAGGTTTGATGTTAATCGACTCCAGGGAAATGTATTTAACAATATTAGTGTTACAGTGATAAAATGGATCATTTAAAAGCTCCGCAAATCTTATAATCAATTTCAAGTATCATTGAACTGAATACTTTCAGGCGTGAATAAGAAATTAAAATTTTAACTATAAGCAAATAAACGCAAGAATTTTAGATTGAAATTACAGTTTAGCTTATAAGGCTAATTATAATGAAGTGTGATGATAGTTCTTTCCAGTTGAGTAATTTGTATATTACGGTTCCAAGACATTAGGATGGCTTCAAAATGAGTCCGTCATACTATTCCACTTCGTTCATGAACATGCTCTCACTCCTACATCATTTTGTACTATATATGTATACATACGCAACAAAATTCAGCTGCCCACACACGAACACACAAGTACGTTTATAAATACAAATAAACACAAACAGACGCGCATACACGTATACACGTAGATATATGAACCTGTTTGTATGTTGGATGGTGTGTTTGTGTATCTATAGATGAATGGATTGATCAAGTAAATACTGAATTCAAGTTAAGGAACAAAGAACGTTGAAGCTTAGCATCAATTACATTTAGGATTTACAGAGAGTCCTTAATGTATTCTTTTATGCCAGGCAACTAACCGATTATGTTGTCGAAATAATGAACTCGGTTAAAAGAGGATTCCATAAAAAAAATGAATTAATTAAAGTCACATTTAGTCAAACTTCACATATGTCTTGATTACACTAACTTGACCTCTGCTGGTATGATTCAAAAATAATATCATGTGCATAAACTGGTGCATTGTTAGGAGCTACACAGTGCTATTTATTGGTGTTGAAAACCAGAAAAGCATTCATAAAGTATGAATAAGAAACATTTAGCCAATAGATTCTTGATAGATTAGCTTTGATTATGTGCGCGCTAGAGTGTTTCTCGACGACGAACCTTGCAACAGAGCATTTGGAAAGTTGATTCTAGCATGAGAAATGATAAAGTGGTGAAAATATTAATTTATGGGATTTCTAGGGTAACAACATTTATTTCATCGACATTATCTGATGTGATCGATATAATGAAATTTACTCGAAAGAACATACAAGAAGTATATAATCGTAATGGTGACCATTAGCATGAGAAATGGTTGAAAATGAAACTGGAAATTGATTCCATGTTTTTGATCATCTTTATGATGTTGTGTGGTGTTTAGCTCAGGTCAACACAGTTGAGAAAAAAACAAAACAAAAAAACAGAATGAAGATCATTTCAAACGTGAGCACCATGAAATGTTAAGGCTATACAAGACTAGTTTATATAAGGCTTTCATTCCACTTTTAAAAACGGTACAGTCTGATTTAAGGTTTGTTTTCTAGCTTACTACTTCTAGGAAGTCGAGTGACTATACATGCTCCTTGCTGTGTCGACATTTCAGATATTTGAAGTACTGGCAATCGTCATTTGAGGCAGATAACTTGGCATTCTCTGCCACGGAATGTATGATGCAAGTTCCCATTCTATGGAAAATTCCAGTGGAGAGGGTATTTTATGAAGAAGAAATGAATTTAATAGATATATGCCCATTTATATATAGGAAAAGAAATACATAATGTGAAAGATAGCTATATGAAAACAAGGTACCGGAATCTTCAGTCCGAAAGGGCTTTACCATCTCGAACTCCGAGTAACTCGCAGGCCCGCCCCAACAAATGATTTAAAACTAGAGGATGCATCCATGCTGTAAGACTTTACACGCCCTTGACTACATCGTCATTCATCAACGCAGCAAATAAGATGCCATTACTACGAATATAGCCAGAAAGCAGTCAATTGTTGGGTCTAAATCCTCCCCTGCCATTCACCAATTCAGAATGTATGTTCGCTTTAAACCATCTGTTTCTTATTGTGTTCCCCTAGCAGAAAGTTTAATACATAGGAATTTAAAGACAAAGCCGAAGAATTCCAATGATAACATAAACCGTACCGGAAAAACTGCCCTTCTAACACCAAGCATATTAGTTTAAAGTGGGCAATAATTCGTGACATCATTCAGAAAACTGCTAAAATTAAATTTGACTAGACGAAAATGAAGAACCATGATTGCTTTGAAGATAACAAAGAAGGAGTCTCAAAAGAGATGCTCGGCTTTCTCTTGAATAAGATCCATTCTCTAACATGAATAAAGAAACTTGCATCAGAGACATGCCAAACAAGTGGTGGAAGAAAAGGCTATTCAGCTTCAACGAGGTGCAGATTTCATACATCTTAGAAATTTCTCTATCTATACCAAAGACGACTGCGATCAAATTACGATTCCAAATGATATTTTGAAGAATATCACTCCATTATTCTCACTGATAGCCAAAGGGAGCTAAATTGGTAAGAGGAAAATTTTAATAGGGTAGCATTCCCGCAGGTCAAAATACCAGTCCTTCAGAGGGTTACCCATTGACAGCTAAGTGGACACTGGGAGAGTAACGAGAAATGAAGTGTTTTACACAGGAGCACAACGTACTATCGATCCGGGTGACGAGCCCGCGAAAACAAGATTGTAGGCGCAGCACCGGAACCGTTATGGCAAGGACTTACGAAAAACTCTACTTTTTCACGTCGAGGGCTTATATGACCCAATATTAGATTATTTTCTTTAGTCACTACACAGTGATCGCTTATAAGCTTTAAGCTCATAAAATATTATCATTACTATTTACAGAATTGTAAAAATCGACACTGCTTACCAAAAAACATCGCAGAAATTACACATGATGTTTGTTTACAAAAACAACACTATGAACTAATTATAGTTCTGAAATCTGACGGAAAGAAGCCAGGGATACTTTTGTGTAATTGTAACACACTTGGTGCGAAAACAAAGAGTTGTGAGTTCCTGTCCCATGCGTACGAACATCCCTACTGTTTCCCGTCGAGAGATTAAATACCCTAATATTAAACTCTTTTCTTTAGTCATTACGTTGATCGCTTATGAGCTCTATGTGTGTGTGTGTGTGTGTGTGGGTGTGTGTGTGTTTGTGTGTGTGTTTGTGTTTGTGTGTGTGTATGTGTGTGTATGTGTGTGTGCGCGTGCGTGTGCGTGTGTGTGCATCTGCGTGGTAAGAAGCTTGCTTCTCAACCACATGATTCCGGGTTCAGTCCTACTACATGCGACCTTGGGCAAGTATCTTCTGCTATAGCCGCGGGTCGACCAAAACCTTGTGAGTGGATTTGGGAGATGAAAACTGAGAGAAGTCCCTCGTATATATATATATATATATATATGTACATACATATATATGTGTATGTGTGTATGTGCGTGTCTGTGTCTCTTCCCCACCATCGCTTGACAACCGATGTTGGTGTTCTTACACTCCTGTAACTTAGCGGTTCGGAAAAGTAACCGATAGAATGAGTACCAGGCTTACAAAGAATAAGTCCTGCGGTCGTTTTGTTCGACTAAAGGCGGTGCTCTAGTATGGCTGGAATCAAATGACTGTAAGAACTAAAAGAATAAAAGAATATATATATATATATGCGTGTATCACTGTGTGTATGGGAGAGGAACGTGGCCTGTGTAATGTGCCATTCACATCGTAACATTATTTATTACCGAATACTGAAACATATCTAACAAACGGAAGAAAGACCACCATGATCAACTCCATGCTCTTCAATGACATGTTATATACCTGCATTTCAATTTAACTTCTTAGGTGCCTAGTAGTTGTTGAGAGATAGATAGATAGATAGATAGATAGATAGATAGATAGATAGATAGATAGATACATACATACATACATACATACATACATAGACTGACAGATAGATAGGTAGATAGATAGATGATATATAGATATTTATAAAGTAGATCTATATGCATCTGTGCGTATATATTTAGTGTATTCAACCATACGCACATATCAAAACATGACAGAACCATAAAACGCGTATTGGCTCCATGGTGGTAACCAGAAGAGCGAATTACAATTTGTTAAATTATTACAAATATACTTCGTAAAATGTTAATTGCAAAATAATGTCTCTATCGTCGCAATAAATATTTATGAAATAATTTAGATAGAAGTTTAGAGAAGAATTCCGTAACTTATGTATATGGAAAAAATCTTGCATTTCAGTATGAGGATGTTGCTTTACAAAACATACAGAAATATTAGAGTGAATTTTAACGTGATAACTTTCACTGAATCTTTGGCGTTTCAATTCTATTTCAAAATACTAATTCTGTTATATAGCCTGAATTGAATTTTAGATAAATCTGTAATGTGAAGAAAGAAAGATGACCAAGAAAGAAAGAATGTGGTTTAAACTGACGTTTGTATGAATATAGTTTTATAATATGACACTTACTCACAAATCATAAACAGAAACACACACACACGCACACAGATTTATGGATGTGCGTGTTTGCTTATGT
>NC_068983.1:153728872-153732245 GCF_001194135.2 Octopus bimaculoides | reverse complement strand
TATATATATATATATATATGTGTGTGTGTGTGTGTGTGTGTGTGTGTGGGTGTGTGTGTGTGTGTGTGTGTGCATGTATGTATGCATGTATGTATGGACGTATGTATTTGAGTATGTATGTATCTATGTATGTGAGCGTATATGCACATACACGCAATATTAAGCTTCATTTCGTGTGTGTAGATGCATGTCTTCTTTTCTGTGCTGTGCGATATACGTATTTATATACGTGTGTTAATGTGAGGAAATGCTTTCGTTTAAATCTTGTGTATTGCATTACTTGCAGGAAATTCTATTTTCAGATTAACATGAAAACTTGAAGATTAGTTGAAGTTATTTGACTTGTAAGCAAACAACTTTATCAGCATTGCTAACATTTGCAGACATTTGTGATAAGTGATTTCACTAAAATCGAGGTAGATTCCTGCAGAACAGACGATAAATTGATGGAAAAGATATTGGTAAGAAAAAACAAAAAGAAATCTGTCATCATCAACATCATGAAAAACATATCTATCGGTAAGAGGAGTAAAAACGTAGATATACACTGGACAGAGTGTGGGATCGTTCATGAAGAAATTCTAATCTGTGCAACATATTCGTGACGAGGAATTTTTCGGAGAGCTAAAACGAATTAACTATATAAATTGCTTAGCCAGGCTCGACGTAACATAGAGAACCAAGAAAGTATAGGTTTCATTCAATATGTAGATTACTATACAGTGAACGGCAACGTTTCATAATGAGATGATAAAATTTATCCTCATTGTTCGTCGATTTGATTGTAATACAAGTATGGATAAGTGTATATATAAGCAGACGCAATCGCTAGCATGCACATATTCAAGCAATCCTCGTATTATGAAATTACCTACGAACCCCAACAGTTTTCAAAACATGTGTGGTACTCAACTGCTGCCATATCATAAGCATTAAATGCTTAGCTCAGCTATTACCTTAAAACATGCCTGTCGAAGGCACATCCTTATCATAGCTTGGAACGCATTCTGACAATCTCCAAACAAGACAAACACAACCTCCGAAGCTTCTACTGAAAGGGAAGCTTGGATACTAGCGAAATGGAAGCAGCACAGTATATCAGGAATTCAGTAAGGAGAATTTCAATATGGCACATCTATCAAGTATGGAATTACTTGTGCAGTATAAACAATGCAAAGTTTGTCATTTTAAACATTGTATAGTAAAGCTTTTGTGGTCATATTCTTATGGAATCTGTTATGCGGAAGCACAATGCTTCTCCCGCAGATACATATTAAATTGCATGTCACTTGTAGATGGCGGTTTTTTAAGATACCCTTAAAAAAGTACGGCTTCCGTTTTTACATGGTTCCATTTTCTTCTTCAGTCCGTTTGAATGATAGAGGAAGACAAACTTTATCTCTCACATCCATACTTAATATGTAATTGATTTTCTTCTGCACTTATATACCGAAGAGTGAAGGTTACTTCAGATTGATCGAGAGATCAGTATGATAGAATCATATACGGATATGCTGCAGAAATATTCTAATATACAAAAACATTCAGAGGAGGCTTAATGATTAACATTAATATTTTGAATTATTCTTAGCATAGAATAACACAATTATGTTGGCTTTGTACCATACAGTCCCCAACAACTTTGGGTTAACCACCAAGAAATCAAGATCACAGACCACAAGAGGCAAATGAACTCTACTGCAGTTTATCACTGTCATGTACAAGCTAGCACTGTTACGCATTGAAAATAATATGCACTCAATAGCAGACATGATTACCTATTATTATGCTATGTCATTTTGATGTACTAAAACTCTGTAGCAAAACAATTCTATTACTCATAAATACATGAACGAAAACATTATAATTGATTGTCTCAGGAGCGATAATTTTCTTCCATCCTATCAAGTATTCTATTTTATTTCAAGTACTTTCAATTTCAAGTAGCAGGTGGTGTATTTTTATGAACAACAACAACCCTCATTAAATTCCAGATGTTGGGGTTCAGACCATTTTTTTAAAAACAGAACTCAAAGTGACGAACTAGAAATGTTGTCTATTTTAGAAATTTTGTAGGATAAACATGTTTCTCGTAGAATTCCTAACGTTTTAAGGCGGAGAGCTGGCAGAAACGTAAACATGCCGGGTGAAATGATTTGCTGTATTACGCCTGTCATTACGTTCAGAGTTCAAATTCTGCCGGGGTCAACTTTGCTTTCAACCTTTCGGGTTCCATAAATTATGTACCAGTGGCATACTGGGGTCGATCTAATCGTTTGGACCCCTCCCTCAAAATTTCAGGCCTTGCGCCTAGAGTAGAAAGGAAAAGAATTCCTACCGTCTTATGTGCTGAAGATTAAAATAGAATTACAAGAATATATATAATCAATAAAACATCAGTTCATAGTTATTTTAAGTAACAAAAGCAAAATTATCATAAGACAACATCTCATAAACTTTGTAAAAAATACAAACCAAGGGGAAAATGCACATTAGGCATGTAACTATATTATGATAAAAAATATAAGCAAATATAATTACGGAAATATTTACATTACAGTTTGCTATTTACCAGTATCTATATTACAACTTAATCGTTACAACTAATTTCTACATTAAAACTTAGAAATTAACACTTGACCTATTTTCTTATCTTTATTTGGAAAGTACCGTATTTTTCAGCATTTAAAGCGAACTTTTTTTTTTAAATAATTCCCCCTGCGCATTATATGCTGAAATCACTCTGCGCATTATATGCTGAGGTCCACTGTTTGGTTAGACTTCGTAAATGTTATTAACTCTGAACATAACTAGTGACGTTGGATATCAGTGGTGATATTTGGTAATATTAAGGAAATTATTGTAATTCAGCCTACTATAATACCTTACCACAGGGTGTCAGCCGTAATTTTCATGTATCCTATACACGAAATTGTGTAAGATATTTAGCTTGGGGATTCAGGGTTAGTTGCGGTTTTTTCTCGCAGGTTAGGTCTGCTAAATAGGAATACGCCTTATATTCCCGAAAATACAGTAAATCTTCGTTGATGTATCATAGGTTGGCTAAGCAACCTATGTGCAATATCTTTTCTAGTTTATTCTTAACATCACCTTAGATATTTTGCCTCATTCCTCACCTGCATTGCTCAATGTTATTTTTTTTTATTTATTCATTACAAATTAGATCATTCAAGTTTAACAAAAAATAATAATGTTTCTACTTATTCGGCAGCTGGACAACACTAGATGTCTGACAGCATTTACATACAAACGAATGCACACTTGAATATAGGCACAAACACACACGCACGCACATACACACATAAATATATATATACGTAACGGACGTGTATGTATGTATATATATATATAT
>NC_068983.1:153724147-153728012 GCF_001194135.2 Octopus bimaculoides | reverse complement strand
CCCATATATGTCACTTCTACCCCTACCCTCTTCCTACCCACATGCCCCATCTCTACCCCGCCCTCAGCCTAACCCCCACCCCACCCGTGCTTCGAAAAATACCTTAGGAATAAGAACCCATGTTCGAAATTACCCCAAAACACATGAAAAAGGCTGGAGAGTATATCAGCCGAAACGTTGTGCTAACAACAAACAAGATGGGGACAAATATCTGTCGAATGTAAATGATGTAAATAATTTAAATAATGTACATAATTCCTCATTTCTTAAATATATAACTGTATGCAAGTAATGATTTATTTTTTAGATATTTCATCGTTTCTCCTCAGATAATGGTATTTACCAATTATACGTATTATTTATACACTGCTAAAGGCAAATTACTGCTTCAAAAATATTTCATTTGTCTCTGTTGCTCCAAACGTCTGCAAGCCTAACAAAGTCCCTATTCGCATTCGACTGTATTAGCCTCAAAGTTCAACTCAGCTGCAAAAGAAAATGCATTGATAATTTTGATGAATGTAAGGCTCATTGTAACAGGTATGAATATCACATAGCGAAATGCATTAGCTAATTGACACATTGTGCACCACAATGTATGTGAATTAAATGTATGTGCACTCGGTGACTAAATATGCAAATGCACATACAAACATATGTAGGTATGCATATGTGCATATACCACCATACATAAGCACACACACACACCTGCACACAAAAAAGCACACACACACACACACACAGACATATGCACACACCCAAATATATATGCAACTACAAATGTTGTGATTTGATCTTAGCTTTCTAAGCAGCACATATTTTTCTTAAGTAAGGCAATTTATTTGTTGTTGCTGTTGCTCAATCTACTCAACTTAATTAATTACCAGATGTGTGCTGACGTAATAGATACTCTGTCTTGTTGTCACATGCTGGATGTTATGCTCGAAGGCTGGGATGTCTCAGTTGTATAAATCACTTACAAACATACAAACACTTGAATGGAAGGCGCAGAGTCATATGTGATCGGACAATTGCATTTGTCCCTTCAAAGCTTCTTCTTTCCTGCGATTTACCTGAAAGATTCAAACTAAAGTGTGTGAAACCGGTGTTTATTTGTCCTATTTGCTCTTGATACGTCAAACAACAAAATAACATGTCACCACACTATGTATTTCCACTCTTCGTTTCCGATGAAATGCAAATGGTGGCTGAAAATTTGTGGTATAACGAATTGATAATCACGCAAGACTGTGAAGCACGCACGGAACACTCATGGAATTTCAACTTGTTGAAATGGTAAAAACCAAGTGAGGCGGTCATTTCATAAAATTAATTTCCAAAACCCTTAAACAGAGCAATTATATAAGTATAATTTGCATATGCAAATAAGTATGTTGATGCTTACATGCATACACACGCATTATTCGAAATGTGTCGACATGTATGTATTCATCAACCCTTCATGCGGTTTAGTTTTCGTCCGCTAACCTGTATAAAATTCAGTCATATACAAATGAACCGTGGATAGGTTGTCGATCATACAATATGTTGTACGAGAATTAGTCTTCCTATTAGCGTCTGTGTTAAAAAGAGACGCTTTAAAATCGAAGAAAAATATTTTACTGAATGAATTACAGATTTATCTAGGATGAGAGGTAGATATTTTAACTACTGATTGAGTTTGCTATATAGATTTCATACTCAGTGGAAAGGGATTATGTTCACATCAATAAAACATACAGATGCTGCATATCTTTCAACAATGGTGGAAAGATTACATTCATTAAATTGTGCCTCTCTTCTCATTTAGTCTGCTTCCCGAAGGTTTGTACTTCTAAATGTGAATAGACAAGACCACGCAATGGAAGCCACCCTTGAACGTAGTTAATTTATTTTTTATTTGGGTGAAGGTATATATCTATATATATATTCCAACTTATTTGATCACTTCCGCCGAACAATGGCTACCATGCTAGGTTTTAATCGAGTCCAAAATTGCTTCTAATGCAAAGAGAATACCAAAGGTTTCTCATTTTATTTATTTCATTTATAATATTATGATCATATCTGAATGGTCAATACGTGTGACTAATCACTCAAAATATAGGTTGGAAAATTAAAAGCTTTGCTGAATAATTTAAGTTATATTGATTAATATTAGTTATATATATATCAAACTTACTAAATGTTGAACAATTTTTATGAAAGACAGTTTATTACTGTGTTGTATGTTCTGTCTGGGCGATGGGAGCAATTGTATATTGAATACGTTTGGTACAACGACTGCTATGAGATTATTAGATTATTCGGTTTTAAGTAGCTTTGTTTGGGAGCCAACTGGTTCAGACGTATCATTGATTGGTAGGTTGGTTGCTTTTATGTCTCGTTTGTTCATCATTTCTTAGATTATTCATCAAACATTCATAGACTCTATGAATAATTATCCATTTGGTACAAAATCCTTTTTTTAATAGAATGGAAAATAATATCACTTTCTTGCTATGATTTCTATGACGTGTTTAATATGATTGTGTATAGAAATTGTATTTGGGCATTACTGGATGTCTTGAGTCTATTGCTAAGCGTGAGTGGAGTGGAGTGGTGTCTTCGGAGAGTTTGTGGGTCGAATTGCATTTGTAGAGCAATATTCTGAATGACTACAATATATATCGCCTGGATTAGCGGAATGAAAGCAAATTATTTATTTTCTATTGATGATATACCAATGATATTTTTTAAATGTCTATGTTTAACTGCATATAAACGTAAAGCTGCGTTGAGATGTTCCATCGATTCCTTTAAAAATAAAAAAAAACTTGTGATATGACATAGATTTTAAAATATATCTATTTCCTGAAACAAACTTTTCAACAGTATATCCGCAATGAAATAAAGTGATTTTGCAAGCATTTAAGGGATGTGGTTGACAATGTCAGATAAGTATGTGTAGAAACTCAAGATCTTCGCTCTACTGAGCTGTATACAAAACATAGAAGTAGAAAACTTCTCAGTATGTCTCAGTGCACAGTAATACGAGACTTAAGCCTTCAAATGCAAATCTACTAATATAATTTGTAGTATAGACTGGCTGAATTCACAATATATATAAATATATATACGATCAAGACATATGACTGACCAAATTTCGTAGTAATGTAAACTGTTAGACGCTGAAATACACTTATCGACTTCCAAGGTAAATAAAACGTATTTGTGTGTGCTATGTACTACAATGACTAAATAACAAACAAGGAAACTACCAAAAATGATCCATAACCGACAAATCATACGAAAGCAATGTCTCCAGGTTTTGTCAGCAAGTAACCAATTCGTTTCAGTTGAAGCAACTAGCGAACTAGACAATTATGTAGGAAATCCTCTTGCAGAATGGACGTTGTGTATTTTATTAAGCATGGCTAACAGATAAAGCAAATCATTATGAAAAATGAAGGAACATCATAGACCAACATTTCTCGTCTGTCTGCTGAGGTGCCTCTGAGGATTACATTTACATCATAACATTATTTATTACCCACATATGAAATAAATTTAAGAAAGGAAAGCCAATTTTGCCTCCATGTCCTTCTGTCACATTTGGTATGCCTACATGCATACACTCACACATACATACACACATATAC
Source organism: Octopus bimaculoides (assembly GCF_001194135.2). Taxonomy (NCBI): domain Eukaryota; kingdom Metazoa; phylum Mollusca; class Cephalopoda; order Octopoda; family Octopodidae; genus Octopus; species Octopus bimaculoides. The sequence goes on along the minus strand of NC_068983.1, from coordinate 153,724,371 downwards.
ATGCATACATACACATACAAACATGCACGCACACACACACACACACACACGCACACATATATATTCATGATGGGCTTCTTTCGGTTTCTGTCTGCCAAATCTACTTACTAGGCTTTGTTCAGCCCCAGGCTATCGTAGAAGACTCTTGACCGAGGCGTCACGCAGTGGGACTGAACCCGGAACCATGTGGATAGTAAGTAAGATACTTATATATATATATATAT
>NC_068983.1:153722752-153723885 GCF_001194135.2 Octopus bimaculoides | reverse complement strand
AGAGAGAGAGAGAGAGAGAGAGAGAGAGAGAGATACATACAGACAGACAGACAGAGACAGACAGAGAAAGAGGGAGAGAGAGAAAAAGAGACAGGGAGAGAGATATGTATAGATACTTGCACATATATGCGTGTATTTGTGTCTGTAGATTTAAGCCCAACATTTTACAAGTCTTTTCTCTGGCTACTGGCTATGGGTTGTCCATTACCTCTTGTATGAATAGAATTGTGAAGAAGACTGTAGTTCTTTGGTAATTATCTGACCAGTACTAGAATTTCCGTAAGAGACCTTGTGTATTTAGAAGCTGATATAAGAAATTTATTTTTCAGCTGGTCTCTGAAATCCAATCAGTAGCCTTCAGATAAATACATCACTAAATCTCTTATCAACACTGGGCTTTCTAAAGCTGTGAGAGCAAATTAATATTTACTGCTTTACTTTGACATTGATGTCGTTTAATCTAAGCCAAGTGTTATTATTTTAAAATGGTGTTATTATCAATATTCGAGACCTCGTTTGTCAGAACAAAATATCAATTTTTACATTGACGCTTTCTTACGAAACTAAATGTGTACACAATATTCAAAATGAAGATTCTTATCTTTTACAGTTATAGTCCCCATACTGTAAATATTTTTGTCGTTTATCACGTTCCCTGTGTCACTTTGTCATTCTTACCCTAATTTTACATACGTACTCCCTGAGTGGCTGTGTGGTAAGTAGCTTGCTTATCAACCACATGGTTCTGGCTTCATTCCCACTGCGTGGCACCTTGGACAAGTGCCTTCTATTATAGCCTCGGGTCGACCAAAGCCTTGTAAGTGAATTTGGTAGACAGAAACTGAAACAAGCCCGTAGTATATAGATGTTATCCTTATGTGTGTGTGTGTGCGTGTGTGTGTATGTATATATGTGTGTGTGTAGGTAGGAAGTAGGTAGATAGGTGTGGGTGTGTGGTAAGAAGCTTGCTTCCCAACCACATGGTTCCGGGTTCAGTCCCACTACGTGGCATCTTGGGCCGACCAGTGCCTTGTGAGTGGAATTGGTAGACAGAAACTGGAAGAAACCCATTCTGTATATATATATATATATATATATATATATATATATATTTGTGTGTGTGTGTCTGTGTT
>NC_068983.1:153721544-153722742 GCF_001194135.2 Octopus bimaculoides | reverse complement strand
GTGCCCCAAACATCGCTTGACAACCGATGCTGGTGTGTTTACATCCCTGTAACTTAGCGGTTCGGCAAGAGAGATCGATAGAATAAGTACTAGGCTTCAAAAGAATAAGTTCTGGGGTCAATTTGCTCGACTGAAAGGGACTGTAGAAGAACAGTTTACTTCCCTCCTAGTTTCCAGTTCATAGAGTGAATGAAATTAACGTCGCAGCTACCACTACACTTAGTAGTATCACTACTTATAATGTACACAACAGATATAGGAAGCATTACACTAGACACAAGTTTATATCATTTGTTCCTCATTGCACTTTGCCAATGTGGATAAATACAGAGGATCAACAAGAGAACACTTTACTAAATTATGTTACAGAGAACTATAAAGTTTAGACCTCTTACATAATGCGATAAAGTGTTCCTTTGTAGATCTGTTGTGGTTGCGTATCCAGTTGAACTAGGAACACCCAATGAAGAATTCCAAACAACCAGAATGGTGCCACGCACGCAAGAACAATCTGTCTTCATTGAATTAAGGAGGTAGGCCGGAACAGGGAATGTCTATGAGGTTTTATCCTCCCTGCTTGAAGGAGATAAAACATTTCTGTACAGCACAAATGTCTCAAGCAGTTTTGTTGAGAATTAATATTTCAAGTGGCTTTACCATCGTAGCAAAATGAAGATGTCAAACATATACATTTACTTCTACTTGGCACTCCAACATAATACATTTCAAAAGAGGTAAACTTTATTTATTCAAAGACAATGAAGAGAATTTGCAGAAGAAAGGGAGATACGAAAAAGGACGATGAAACACTACAATCAAAAGATATTGCGGTCTAATTCATATGAAATGTGAAAGGAAACGAATTTCAATGCAGTGCGAAGGAAAGAAAGTTGTGAATCTAGTCGAGGTAACGGTTACTTATGAAGGTAACATGGAGGCCGCTCGGGCTCGAAAGATTGACCGTAATGTAACCCTCCTCGAGGAATGTGAAGTCGCAGGCTTGAAAGCGGAGCATTTTACAATCTAAGTCGAGTGTAGTAGGTTTGCTGGACACAGTGTGAGACAACTGTTGTTATCGTTAGGCCTAACTCATCGTAAAGTAAATACCACCATGACCGATATCCAAACTACAGTGGAAAAGGCAAACCAGTGGATTTGGTGTGCCTGTGTATATATATATATATATATATATATATAT
>NC_068983.1:153707990-153720548 GCF_001194135.2 Octopus bimaculoides | reverse complement strand
TTAAACGCATATGCATAGTTGAACAGTAAGTGCATAATGATATACGTATGAAAATAATGCGAAATACATTTATAAGTGATGTATGTTATTATATATACATATATATATATATATATATATATATATATATATATATATAGATAGATAGATAGATAGATAGATAATTCACACACACACACACATATATATATATATATATATATACAGAGAGAGATAGGGGGGCTGTGAAAAAAATAGAGAGAGAGAAATGTATATATAGATAGCTAGACACACACACACATGCATATATAGTTACGTATTAATAGTAACAAATCAGCATCAAAATTCTGTTACTACGCCTATTACTAAGAATTATAATAAACATAACATAATACATAAAATCATTTGATTTGGCATATATAATTTCCATTTCACCAATCACTCCTACAGATGAAAGGAATGTTATGTTTGCCGAAATCTTTGAAGTCGGACAGAAATGGAAGTGTTTCTAGAGTTTATATATATCAAATTGGTGTTTACATCTGTAAAATCAGTTGTCATATAACCCATTTCGACACATCTTACACAAACACACTCTTGCACGGACAAGCACACACGGGCATACTTACACGTTCTCACACACACATTCAAGGAAGGAAGCCTATTTACAAGTGTTATAGGTGAGTACAGATGTATAGAAGTGTTTGTGCTCTGGCGTATGCTTGCATATGAAGAATACTTTTTGTATGCATTTCCTCTAAATATTTTTTATGTGTGAACTTGTGACCGTTTCTGAAAAAATTTAATTTGAATGCTTAATTTGAATAAACCTGTGATTTTGATGATACCATTATATTTAACCTTGCAGTGCCATCATGTATATATAAATATCTTTACGGTGAAAGGAGAGTGTTAAGTAACTGTACAATATTCATGGTAGAGATTGAAGTGCCATGTATATGCATATATGTATGCATTTACACATGCATATATGTGTACAAATAAAGTGTGTGTAGATGTTTGTGAATGTATACGCGCACATATACACCCGCTCTCAAGCATACATTCATACATACACGCATAGAGACATATATATTTATATATATATATTACGTATATATGCATATATAAATATATATTACATATATATGCATATGTAATTATTCATTCAACCTGGTCTTAAATTGAATGTTAATTTTTAACTCTTTTAAGTCAAATTATTCTTAAACTATTACTTTCCAAAATGTCATAGTTTTCGTTCGCTATCGTTATTATACCTAGTTCCATGATTATACGCAATTTATGACATTTACTCTTTAATTAAATTTCGACTCAATTTTCAGTACTTATGTTTTACCGTCAAAGGTCAATCGATTTCATCCAATAGATTCATGTTATTATGAAAAGTAGTAACGTTCTGGCCAACTAGTTTTACATGTTTATTTCATCAGTCTGAAATTTTTATTTCACCAGTTTAAGATGTTTATTCGATTTAACTGTAGATTTATTTAGAGACTTCAGAAATTTTTTTACCTACTCCTATTCATGATTTTGTTTCTTCACGTTACGTTTTAAGTATTATTTCTATTGAGTTTTATAAGGCAGTGAACTGACATAATTCTTCGCACGCCGGACATAATTCTGCGCTCATTTCGTTCATATTCAATTTCTGAGTTTGACATCTTCACAAGTCGACTTTGCCTCTCATAAGTACCATCCCTGCACCTAAATTGTTGGCGTTGCGCCAAAATTTGAAGCCATGTTTTCATAATGTGAAAAGAAAGTACACATATACCACGTTAACCAATGGGTCTATAATCGCATGAAAAATTCAAATATACACATAAATAATATGCGCTTTCTCACAAAATTCTTGGCTTTGCGCCAAAATTTGAAACCCTTATTTTTTCCATAATCAAAGTGAAAACAATGAACATGTATATTACAACGCTAACCAATGGTCCTATAAGCCTACAATAAAATTGAAATACTTTTTATAAGTAAAATGTCACTATTTCAAAACCTAATGCGAGTAAACTTTACATTTCACTACTGAAAAACAACTTAACTCGAAAATAGAACATACAGAAGAAATTTCATTTTTGTGATTTATACGCAGCTGATTAATTAGAACAAGAAACGGAGGCACTGAGTACTAAAGTCAATCTAAGTTAAGAAATAATCTTTTCTATTCTAGGCAGGAGAACCCAAATTTTGGAGGAGGGGCCAGTCGATTAGATCAACCCCAGTACGCAACTGTTACTTAATTTATCGACCCCGGAAGGATGAAACGCAAAGTCAACCTCGGCGGAATTTGAAATCAGAACGTAAAGACAGAAGAAATACCGCTAAGTATTTCGCCCGGAGTTGCTATCGTTTCTTAATTCTTTATTGCCCACAAGGGGCTAAACATAGAGGAGACAAACAAGGACAGACAACGGGATTAAGTCGGTTACATCGACCCCAGTGCATAAGTAGTTGTTAATTTATCGACCCCGAAAGAATAAAATGCAAAGTCGACCTCGGCGGAATTTGAACCCAGAACGTATCGGCAGACGAAATACCGCTAAGCATTTCGCCCGGCTTTGCTAACGTTTCTGCTGATTCGTCGCCTTAGGTTAAGAAATAATGAACAAACAAATTTCGTTCTTTTCTACACTAGGCACGAGGCCCAAAATTTTGGGGGAGAGGACCAGTCAATAAAATCAACAGCAGTACTCAACTTATCGACCCCGAATGGATGAAGGGCAAAATTACCCGCGGAATTTGAACTCAGAGCATAAGAACAAACGAAATACCGCCCGGTGTGCTAACGCTTCTGCCAGCTCGCCGCTTTAGTTTAAGAAATAAAGTACAAGTAAATTCTATTGAAGAACGAATCAAACTAACGCTATAAAATATATGAACAAGTTATCGAATAATTCATTAAAGTAGATCATAGCATAAAATACACCCATTGAATAATGGAATTACTAATACATCTAAAGTAACGTGATTTGAAAAGTAAAACTTCTACATCAACAAAACTTAACAAATTAACAGGTAACAAATTAAACCTCATATTCTAAAATGTAGAAGCTTATATATGATTAATATGACTTTTTAGGCGAGCTGGCAGAAACGTTAGCACACGGGGCGAAATGCTTATCGGTGATTCGTCTGTGTGAGTTTGGATTTATTGGTAATTATTATTGGAGTGCGTCTGTGGAGTAAGTGCATGTCTCTATTGACTGTTTTTATTTTATTTCCTGCTATAAGTTTTTGTGTGATAGTATTTCGTCTGTCTTAACGTTCTGAGTTCAAATTCCGCTTTATCTTTCATCCATTGATGCGTACATGGATCAATCTAATTTACGGCCCCGCCTCCCAAATTTCGGGCCTTGTACCTAGAGTAGAAAAGAATATGACTTTGTAGGCGAGCTGGCAGAACCGTTAGCATGCCTGGCATACGCTTAGGTGAATTTCGACTGTCTTTAGTTTCCGAGTTCAAATACCACCGAAGTCGACTTTGCCGTTCAGCCTTCCAAGTCGATAAATTATGTACCAGTTGAATCACACGGCACGTTTAATAGACTTCTCCCTCTAGCGATATTGCTGGCCTTATTCCAAAATTCGTAACCAATATTATAACTCTATATTGTACATTTATAAAATTTCAAAAGCTTCTATGTTGTTCCAATACGTCATAATACAAAATGGAAAAGAGACCTAGAGTAAGCCGATAGCTAACTGATTTAACAGATGGAAAACTCTTTGCACGAGAACGAATTGTGTAACTGAAACAATACGGTTATATTTTCAAGTAAAATCTGTGTTTCTCGTTCCCGTTGGCAAGGGTGATATATTCCAGTGATCTATAATCGACAGCTTAGGAAATATGTGAAATGTTTATATGCACAGTCATACACGCACAAGCACACACACGCACGCACATACGCACACGCACACGCACACATATACATATACATACATACATACATACATAAGCATACAGGCATAAGTGGTGTGTGTGCGAGTGTGTGTAAATGTGTGTGTGCGTGGGTATGTGTGTTATTAGCTTAAGGAGACAAGAATCAGGATTTAGCAATTCCGCCGTCGCTCATGAACGCTTGGTGTTTATTACTGATTTTCTTGGGTATTAGGTACTATTATACTTCTATACGAGATGCATTTTCCAGCCGAATACTGCACTTTTGAAGCTTCATGGAGTACATGTACGTTAAGGAGAACTTATAGAATGCTACCTTTGTATATGCAAATGCGTTTGTGTTTCTGCCTATGCTGTCAGCTCATTGAACTGCGTCAAATGATCGAGTGAGGAATGTTCAATACTTGTGTGTAAAATTACAAGTAGATTAGTTAGTGAAGCTGCAGGTTTTATATTCACTATAATCTACACATAAATGCAAATACACAATGAGACACATTTTTGATAGTATGTGTGTGTGTTTTATCCGTATTTAATGTACCCTCCTCCTACATACTTTCGTATTTATCGTTCTCTTAGTTCATCTGACTATATTTCTGTTTCAATGATTGTACACTTTAAGGCGGCGAGCTGGCAGAAACATTAGCACGCCGGGCGAAATATTTAGCGGTATTTCGTTAGCCGTTACGTTCTGGGTTTATATTCCACTGAGGTGGACTTTGCCTTTCATCCTTTCAGGGTCGATAAATTAACTACGAGTTACGCACTGGGGTCGGTATAATCGGCTTAATCCCTTTATCTGTCCTTGTTTGTCCCCTCTATGTTTAGCCCCTTGTAGTCAATAAAGAAATAAGAAACGTTAGCACGGCGAGCGACATACTTAGCGTTATTACGTTTGTCTTTACGTTCTGAATTGAAATTCCGCCGAGGTCGACTTTGTCATTCATCCTTTCGGGGTTGATAAATTAAGTAACAGTTGCGGTCTGGAGTTGATCTAATCGACTAGTCCCTTCCCCCAAAATTTCGGGCCTTCTACCTAGAATAGAAAAAAAAATATGGTACACTTTAGGCGGTGAGCAATGCTTCGCGGTATTTCGTCTGTTTTGCGTTCTGAGTTCCTATTCCTCCGAGATTAACATTGCCTTTCATCCTTTCGGGGTCGTTAAATTAAGTACCAGTTGCGCACTGGGTCGATCTAATCTACTGGACACTCCCCCAAAATTACGGGCCTTGTGCCTAGAGGAGGAAATAATTATTTTACAATTTTCGGTCACTATCTCACATGCACCTTGCCTCTCGGTGCCACTCTCATTTTTACTGAATCTGCATGGATATTTGTATGTGTACGTTGACTATGTTTATGTAACATATGTGGTTTTCTGTATCATTGTGTGTTCGTGCATATAGGTATGTATTTATGTGTGACGTGTCCATGCAAGTCTATGCTATTACTGTGCCACTAGTATACAAAATATCTTTTTTCTGTACTAATTCTTTCACTCTACGCTTCACGTATCTCCTTTAAGTTTTTATATAATACTTCAACAAATATTTCTACAAGGGAAGTCTTAATTATATTCATAACGTAAGTGCTAGTGACAGCATGAAAAAAGGTTAAACTGTACCAGTATATCCTTCATTTCATAATGTAAAATATATATTAGTAAATCATAAATTACAATTTGCTTGAATGGTTTTGTATAGAGAGACTAACTTATCAATGATCTCATTTACCTACAATATATCTAATGGCAGCTTACCGGTGTCGTATTAAATATATTTTAAATTAAAAGGATAACGTACGAATGGGAATATGCTTTCATGTTACTATTTTTTCACTATGCTCGTCAATTCCTGTGCAAATCGTTACTATTACACTGCTGCTACTACAACTAACACGGCTGGAGCTACATTTGCTACTGATGCTGAGGACAATGATGATAATGATGATGACTGGGTGGTGTTGGTGTGGATCACATTGGTGCTAGAAATGATGATAATGATTTGTCATGTTGCCAATAAGAGACGGAGACATTGAAGATAAGATAAAGCGCGAAATACGACGCACACTGTCTGGTTATATGTACCGTGATGATATTGATACTAGTAATACTGCTGCTGCTGCTACTACTTCTACTACTGGTGAGGAAGAAGAGGAAGAAGAAGAAAAAGAAGATCAAAACCACCACCAACAACAACAACAACAACAGCAAGAGGAAAGAAGAAAGAAGGCGAGGAAGGAGAAACAATTATCGAACTCTGGGTGCAACACAATAAACTGACTTAATTTTTAAAGTTTATATCTAGAAACTAGGAAGAAAGAGTTAACCATACTTTGTAAGGCTACCAATCTTATGCAACAAAGAATATACATTTTCAAACATTATAGATTTCAGGCTATCATTCAAAGGAACTTATCCGAGGAAGATGGAATTATATCAGAAATAGTTATACATATTCAGTAAATGAGTCACAAAGTATGAAAAAACAACCTTACGTTCGGTTAATCTACTCTGACATGACAGAGAGCCATATCGTAATCAACTGAATATCTTTATTTCTAAAGGACCATCAGGAAAGCATAAACTTCCTAATTAAAATGTGAGTCCCATTTTGACAATGTACCTCATTGTGAAATTTCATTATATCTTAACATTTAGAAAAAAACAGAGGCGACCAGCTGGTGGAATCGTGAGTACTCCAGACACAATGCTTAGCGGTATCTCGTTAGTCTTTATCTCTTGTGCTCAAATTCCGCCTAGTTCGATTTTGCCTCTCGGGGTCAATAAAATAAGTCCCAGTTGAGCACTTAGTGAACCTGTGCAAGAAATTTAAATAAATATTTTTTAAAAAATGAATGAATGCCTATTATTAACAGATCGTTTGGAAATGATTCAAATTTTGCATTTACATTCATAAGCAAATCCTGAATTGTTTATGTAATTAACTGCAAGAACTTGACTCTGTAAATACAAACCACTAAAAGAAACTTACTATATGCACTATTTGTCTCTTATACTAACGGTAGAAAATTAATTGATACGGTATGATAATAATTCTCAAAACAATGGAGTAGAGTTTGGAATGTTGCAGAAACAGCCAAATCGGTAAATACAGAAATGACATACGATGACCATACTGAGGAATCACTCAAGTTTAAATTTACATGAAAAATATTTCCGAAAACTACATACCGGAACATATTCCTTGTGACGATTGGATGAATTTACATAATCTGGATGGAATAACAAAGCAACAATATTACTGATATAATTGCAACTTATGAACAATAAGCATATTAGATACACATCATGTGTGTTGAATAATGTATGAGAATAACTGTACACTAAAAATATTAAATATCCTACACTAGCTCCGATAAAATCCATTATGAGACATGATATCGCAGATCTACTTTACATACGTACAACAAACCAATTCCAAACCATTAGAAATATATTTCAGATACTCTGATGTTTTCCACTTGTTTCAGACAAGGACACATCGAAAATACTATGGAAATTTTGCATACACAGGGATCACAAGATAGCTTATATATTAAGCTTCATACTTTTTTTTCCAAAAGATAGCTTATATATTAAACTTCACACCTTTTTCCTACAGAAAAAAAAAACCCTCAATAGTCATTTACTAAAGATAGAAGTACTATAATAGTATAACATTGTGTAGTGAGTTCTTTGTTAAATACTACGTCCGTTATAAGAATGTGTATAATTTCCTATTTGTATTTAGTGCGGATGGAATCATACATAAATATATCCGTATCTGAAGATTGAAAATATAAATTATTCAGATTGTTTTCTGCATTATAATTAATATTCGGCTAATCCGTAATCTATTTCATAGACGCAACACTTAAAGCTTACTGGAAATAATTGTAAGGTGAGAAAGCCACAATAACAAATAGCTAATATATTATTTTAATGACATTTAATAAAACATGGAGCATTTTCAAGCATGTTTCGGAGCATAAAATTGCCCCTTAGTGGAGGTGGAAGACGTCACTGGGTAATTTGTCTCGGTAATTTATCATTTGAAATTTGGTTGTGCGACGACCTAACTTAGATATGTATAAGCCGTTCAGAATACAGTAAAATGGCTGTTGGTAAAAAGTAATTTATAAATGCATGCTCATGACTGCAGTATTTTGAAGAGTGCATATTCGCAATTCCACCGAATCGGATTGTTAACATTTAGCTCTATGATCTCTGTACATAGTAAAATTACATTTGCTGTTATACTTCGAAAGCTTCTGGAAATATCTGCTAAATCCGGGGATAAAATATCTAACATCTACGCAAAAATACACTAAACGAAACATAAGTAATGAATACTGAATGCTTTAGGAAAGGAAAAGATCTTCATTCGTATGGTTGTTCTTATATGAAACACAAAATACAATGGCATCCTCTTGTTCCTAGAGTGTTTACACGAACATTAGGAGTACGAAAAAATATTTCCGCGGAAAAAAATATTTAACGTGTTTTCAGATATAGATAACGAGTCCTAAATGCCTCGGAGAAATGACTGGCTCACTTATATATCACAAATACCTTGATTACAATTTTAGAGATAAGTGAGAATCAATATTAAGTGATATGGACAGATTTTGTGATATATGTCGTGTATGGTTCCAAATTGGAAAAAATATATATAATATGGAAACTAATTGCTGCACGATGCGAGTTGTACAACACAAGAAATAGTAATCCTAAATAATGAAAATAATATTCCTTATGAAGTTGCGAATGAAACTCTACATCTATATAAGGTGGGGTGCGGATGCGGTCAGAAATTTATGGGTCTTATTATGCAATATATCCTGTATATATAAACATATTAAAATTATTCTGCAGATGGCAAATTGCTTGATAGTATGTTGCATACATATTGTGGCTTGAATGATTGTAAGATAAAACGTAAGTAATATCAGGAGAAAATGCGAAAATTATACCAAGCATGGGCATACATAAATGTGGTCGATAAAGTAGAGAAAGTAAATTATGTGTAAAGAAACTGGTGAGGAAAATATTATTAAGGAAGTTTTAGATTAATATTTATAACTAAACTAAAGTTTACGAATAAAGAAATGAATATTAATGTAAAGATATAATACTGTGCCTTTGAAGTTAAATGTATTATCCAGTCTATGAAGGACAACGAGAACATTAATGGTTTCTTGTTTAGAGTAAAACATGAGAAAAATAAATGTCAGTTATATCAAATGAAGATCCCTCCTGAAATTAGAATATTATCAGAGGATATATATTGTACAACTAAAACAATATTTTCTAGAAAATATGCGCAAAGCAGAGTACTGCCTTCTTCTTTCTGGAAGGCCTAGAAATTGCAGAAGCAGGTATTTGTGTGGAGCATTTGGAGATAAGAACGGAAACTTATTAAATAAAATCTGAATAAAATTTCAACATCTAAATGCCATGCAAAATTATAGTCCAGAAATTACAGTAATTAAAAAAAACTGGGCAAAGCACCTGAGAATAAAAGTTAGGGTTAGGGTCAATCGAAAAATACCATGCACATAAACGTGAACATCACGCACAAGCGAATGCGAATTTTTAACTTGCGCCACTCATTCTCTTACTGACTTACGTACATATGTAGTTGCGTACACATATAGATACAGTCTCGATCCTCGCAATCATGACTGAGATGAACATCAGGGATGTGACAGCTGAAGCGAGAGAGGCTGCACATCTGCTCTTTAGTGTTCAGCCATAGTTATAGTATCAGATGAAGTGCCTTGCTCAAGGGTACACCACAGCCGTCAGTCTAGGTCTGGAAGCCACGACCATACGACAATGAGTGCAACACTGTAGCCACTAGGTAACTCACTTTACAACTAGACAGGTATATTAATGCATACTCTAAGTATAATACTAAAATATATGGATGGTATGAAGTGACAATAACGGATGATATTTTTAATTCCTACTCCGGCCTTAAATTTCAGCATATAAACAAGAAAGTACCTATCCCTAACCGAAAATTGTAAGAAGTAAATCGCTCAGTAAAATATATCTACATATGAATATCACAAAATGTGTGATTTCGTGTGAAAGTAATATATATTTAAATGTGCTGACTCATGCTAAAACGGACACTAAGATACTTCATGAAACATAATTTGAAGATATCTTTTGTTCTTGTTACGATGCAAACACAATTGGATAATGAGTGACAAACAGAATGTTAACCATACGTGTTTCAAATCGAAAAAATTCCATCTGTATGCATCTCAGTCATGTAATATGTCAATAAAGTTCTACTCTAATTTATAGTTTCCCTGTATACTATTAAAATATCAAAATGTTCTGTCAAGTATAGCGTTAAAAATATACTTTAACATTTTATAAAATTTATCATGAAATAAATAGCAACTTTTGACTGAATTGATTTGTTTGGAAATAATTGTAAAATCCATAAAACAGAGATCAAAATTGACTAAAATTGTAACATGTTTATTTGAAATATTGCCATGGAATTCAAAAAAGGGAGAATAAAAAAAAGTGAAAGCTCGCTTTTAAAATCACTATATCACAAACGTGAAAAGAATTTTGCTGATAAAACGGGAAATGAAGTACGTTTTTCAGTATGAGATTTAAAATCAAGTTATAAATAATAAACAGACACTTAAACAGCACACTATCATGTATGAAATTTCAAGAATTAATAATTAAAAAAATCATCTTGTGGATCATTCGCTCTTTTTGCAGAAAGAAAAATAAAACAAGCTTAGAAATACACACGCAAACTGACTTTCTAAAAATATTTTCTTACTTCTCCCCATTTTACCATTGAGAAAGTTCATGCACACATTTTAATATTTTTATTCACTTATATTAATGTAATCTGTTTTTGTTATTCTATTCGGTTTATACGATGAAAGAAAAGGTTGCATTAGCAAAAAGATTGATTAGTAGTATATGAAATATCAAAGAAGATGACAGAAAACAAACATGGGCGTAAGAAAACTAAAAAACGAATGCTTAAAAAAGATAACTAAAATTGAAATAAATTATAATTAAATGGGAATTTAGAATGAAAACGTTTTTTTTTTTTCAAAATCAAAATCACTTAAGGAACATTAAAGTCTCTTTGCATTTATCTATTTTCTTCGCCTTATTTTGTGTTTCTGGGTGAAGCTTGATAAAGTTGAAGGTCGAAAAAATTGAAGAGTAATTAATTTTAATATCCTAACAACAGTTGGCTGTGGAAGAGTTTGCTGTGAAAATTTTCGGAATTAATGTTTGGTTGTAAAGATGACAGTACAATCATTTGGCCTCCATATTTATTAATTATTAATTGATATTATTATTATTGTTGTTATTATTATTATTATTATTGCTGTCTTTTTCATTTGTTGTTTTTCTTAAGCTATTCTTTTTCAACAAAGACTTGCTTTGATGACCGCATGAATCCTTAGAGATATCCGTAGACTAATTTAGTTAAAAATTTAAATTCGTTGATTTAATTTCATTTTCTATTAGTTATTTATTTAGGTATCTATTTATTTATTTTGGCACACCGTGAATCGTGTTTGTGAAGTGGTAAAATTAAAAGGTTATTAGCTTATGAAAACCCTTTCAATGGATGGCTATTTGAAATGTGTTTAATAAGAAAATAGCGTTGCATATCTCAAGAAGAGACCATTCTGGAAGCGATGAATTTTCTTAATACAATTTTCTCAAAATATTTCTGTATTAATTCAAAGCAATATGCTGCATTGGTAAATGCGATGAACAGAACCCTTAGAATATGAAACTCCATTCTGTTTCAAGCTTGCCTTACTCTGTTTCAAGCTTGCACACTTATTAATACCGTGTGACTCACATAGGAGCTGAGCATATTTTCAGATCCAATCGAATGTTTCCATTTCCCGCAAGTAATAAATCGTTTCCATTTACTTCAACTGTATGTCGTGAGTGGTATCCTTTCAAATTCAAATACTTGCTTTCTGCGCTGAGGTCGACTTTGCCTTTCATCCTTTCCAGATCGATAAAATAGGTACCAGTGAAAAACTGGCGTCAACGTAATCGACTTATCCCCACCCCCAAGTGGCTGCCCTTGTGGCAAAACTTGGAACCATTATTATTTGTGGAAAGTGGGATTAGTGAGAGGCCAGACGTGGTAAGAACGCAAACCACACAGTGGCTGAACCAGAGGCTTCCAAAATCCTGTACGATTTTCTAATCCAATTGAACTTGGTGTTTCAGCGCAACAAGCCGGACTTGGTTGTGGTGCACAGATAACGACGTGTGTTCTACAATTTATGTTGCATGCCTTATTGACACACCAATAGTTCAGAAGAGATCGCCTGACTATGGAAAAGGAAAAAAGGTGAAAAGAGTGCCGATTATTGTTGGGACTGTATCATGATGTATTCAGAAAAATGTAAAGGAAACAGAGAGTGCTCAAGGCAGCTGTTCTAAAGTGTTTGCCTCCATGACACAGCCCGAATAAACTGGTAAGTGGGGATAAATAAAGAAATGGTACTGTAAAATGGTAAATTTACGTTTCTTCTTCTTCTTCTTCTTCTTCTTCTTCTTCTTCTTCTTCTTCTTCTTCTTCTTCTTCTTCTTCTTTTTCTTCTTCTTCTTCTTCTTCTTCTT
>NC_068983.1:153702312-153707980 GCF_001194135.2 Octopus bimaculoides | reverse complement strand
TCTTCTTCTTCTTCTTCTTCTTCTTCTTCTTCTTCTTCTTTTTCTTCTTCTTCTTCTTCTTCTTCTTCTTCTTCTTCTTCTTCTTCTTCTTCGTGTAATTTTTTTGGAGTGGGATGGGATCCTATCGGTCAAAAAATGTTCAAATGTCTATTACTACTAGCAGTGAACAGCAGCAACAGTGACCTTGAGAGTAAGAAAAATTAATGAAGGGCCGACTTACCTTTTATCCAATTACGTCTTAGTTCTTGATCTTGTGCTGCTACTAGCAAACTTTATGTCTCCCTTTTCAGCTTTCCTTTCTATAACTATCATCATGTCTCACTACTACTATTTGCTGAACCTATCTTTGAGAATCTACCATGCAACGCCTTCTCTTGTCAGTCAAATAACTTTTTTGCTTTTTAACTTCATTTGGATTTTTGGTTTCCATCTGACACGCTGTGGCTCAAGCAACTCTTAATAAAATGTGTTCACTGTTACCTACATAGGAGTCCATATCTACTCTGGCTTCATTCATGCAGTCTTTACTAATATTAATACTCTTCCACCTTCCTTTCTTTGTAAGTGTAATGTTGCCACTGCTGCCCATGGGTGGATTCCTCCATTCATATGGAATTCCTTCCGACTTCTGTTTGACTTTGCTAGTTCATTTTTTTGCCCAATCTACAAATGTTGCTGAGTATCTAAGTTATGATACTACCCAAGTATTTAAAACCTTCACTAGATTCGGACCATTTAACTTTGACTTCATTTGCTTCTTCAACTTTCATTCGCTTCCTCACAATTATTATTATTATTATTATTATTATTATTATTATTATTATTATTATTATTATTATTATCATCATCATCATCATCGCCGTCATCATCATCATCATCATCATCATCAAACCAACAGCAACAGTAAACATAATGTTCATATGTTCATACAGACATTTTACGTATGCTAAGTTCTATTTCTACAACTGACACGACTTAACGTTTATTTATTTCCATTTTCTAACACGCGCATACACACACATTCAAAATTCACATAGGCCGACCCATACACATACTCACAAACACACACACATGTAGCATAAGTTATTAAAAGAGATACCTGTTTTATATCCTATTGTCAAAGGCTGCCTTGTATTCTGAATGTTGAAGAAGCTTCCGTTTCAGAGTCGACGGTAGATTGTTTCAGTGATACTGCCTTTGAGAAAGAAAAGAAATGAACTCTCGTGTACTCCCAATCTACTTCTCTAACAATGGGCATCTTTATTTCAAAGTTAGAAATCGATATGTCTTATAAAGATTATCTAAGGATAGATATCTGATTGGAATAAATATGTTGATACCCACAGTGTTTAATAGAATTACTCACGTCACTTTGTATACACAACGACAGGAGATTTAGATATCGAATTTTGCGTATTTATTATAGACTTTATGGACAATACGAGTATATATTCAGTATAATTCGATATTGATATATTGATATCTTTATGATCATATTTACTTCAGCATCCAGATGTATGCTGATACCGATCGGGAGAGGATATATTCTTATGGGTCTTGCAGCTGCTCACAATTTATAGAGAAATATATTCTAAGCTAATATAAAAGCTATTAATCAAAGAATATTCAAATATTTTGTTCAGCCACTAAAAGAAGAAGACTCGTAACAGTCTGTCCTAATATGTTTCGGCCAAAAATCCGGTTGCTTTTCTCGTGTAACTGATGTGCTACCTGTAAAACAAAATGAAACTTTTTCACCGTATTTCCGTTAATGTGTTTAGCATGAATAGGTACATCCGTTATAATAATAGTATTGGAACGCAATATAAACTTGCACGGAAAAAATTATGCACTTCCTACAATATTCAGTAATACTGAATCAATATACAATTTTGTTGTCCTGCTTCTATGGACAATCACGTGACAGAGAATAATATTGGTAGATGGTGGGGAATTTTAGGTGTCTCTCATGATGATTACAGCATGAGAAAACACGTATTTCATAACGTTAGTAATAATCAGCTGTGATTTGTGTTGGATCTACTCGATGAATATATACACGAAACAAAACAACAAAGAATTAAATACAACATGCTTCCTGAGACTTAATATATATATATATATATATATATATATATCATCCATGCTCCACAGTGATTGCCACAAAGTTTTAAGTCAAGTTGGCGATGAAAACCCAGATCTATTAACCAACAAGAAATTGCACACGCTGTAGAAAACGCTAAGTTAAGCAACGCAAACCTAACAGTCAGGAAAATGATCCACATTTTCCTTGATCTTCACTCACCAATGTTTAAACTGTTTGAAAATTTAGGGCCAACGACATACTGTGCAACAGCTGAAAGAGAAAAATTCACTGGTAAAACGTCAATCGGGAGATCACTTTCGTCAAAATGTATGGCTCATATAAGAATGCAATTAGATATATAGCGTGAAGAAAGGGGAAAAATAATTTTCATGCAGGAAAAAAGAACTTCCAAATAAAATTACACTCCAACAATACACAAGCATAATATATACATAATATATACAGTAATATAAATACATCACAAACCATAGCAAAATATGACAAGGAAGGCTGTGACTGTCACGCATATTTCCTGTTTAACATTTATAGTTGTTCAACGTTTTTTATATGGCAAATATAAAGTACGATCGTTGTATTTATTACATTAGCAAATTACACTGGGCATATAACAGCAAAGATCTTTGTCACAAATCAGTATTGAACTAAATAATTTCATTTAAGCATCCCTTTTACGTCACAAGTATTCATGAGAAACAAAATAAAACAACACGGCCAACGTGTTTCTTTAAATGTGAATTTAAATTTGATGAGAAGTGACATATAAAACGGAAAAAGTCAAAACTAACACCCACACACATACACACACACAGAGCATAGATTCGTGCACACACACACGCACATCCGCATCCACACCCGTGTTTAGATATATAATCATAACACACTGAGCACTTGACTCTTAGCATCGTTAAAGAATAAACAATACCACAAAACGAGATTGAAAAATTTACATCTCTGACTTCCTGTCTTTCTGTTTGTCTGTCTTCTCTCTCTCTCTTTCTCTCTCTCTCTCTCTCTCTCTCTCTCTCTCTCCACACACACACATATACATTACTTTTGAACGATTAGTTTCACTTCAGGACAACCATTACGCATGGAAAGAAGGGAAACAGTTCTCTTAATCCCAATGATATTACTCCAATGCTTGCACATAAACAGCATCAGGTAAAAGCTCTCAACGATCAAATAGTGGTGTTTCACTGAGTGACGCATTCAGTCAGCTGATCATGTCTTATAGCGTACACTATTATGTGATTTATGCGATTTGACGACACAATTTTCGTGAATTTCTATCTACATGAAGTAGCGAAACGAACGTCTTAAACACAGAATTAATTGGCCAGTAACAGTACAATTGTAAAAGCAATTTACAAACTATAAAATTGATTTTTTTTTTATACATGATGTATGTCATATGAACGTACATAATTTGACATCTACAATCCCGACAAAAATACAAACAATTGAAATTACATTATCACATGCCTCCTAGTAACCCACTATTTACATGAGTTGCCACTCACATTTTACGTGCAGACTTACTGTAACTTTATAATTGATCAGCTGTATTTGGAATGCGAAGATTCAGATCCTATAATTGTTGCTATTTCTCCGAAAATATACACTTGCGTTGATTAAAAAAATGATATTAAATCATATGAAAAACCACCAGGATGATCAATAAGACAATAATACATTGCCTGAAACTGTATTGCTAATTACTAATATCAATCGTGCATCGAACATGATGTCACTAACCACCGATAAGTAGTGTTAAGAAATAACACTGTTAATTAGAAAATAAAAGCTAAACACCTGGAAAGAGCAACACTGATCTGCGTGTATATTGGATAATATATTCAGGCAAAATAAAATACGTGAAACTGAACAAAGTTTAAAATGCGCGAATTTTGGAAATTGTTAAAGGTTAAAGATATATAAAAACGATCCTATTGCTCAACAGCTTACACCGTTAAAGATAGCTTCATTGCGAAATAGACGTTTTCAATAACAACATCATTATACAAACAAATTCATGATTCACTTTGTGAAATTAGAAGCTCACATCAATACCTGCAGAATGATGCCAAAGTATATACGCGACAGACTCATAAGGGAAAATAGGCACATACAAAATTGCAGAACCCAATGAAACCGTCTGTATAGTAAACATACAGGCTGCGATAGTAACGACACAGTGTAACTCAATCATCCAAAAAATCATAAACGTCAACATACAAATAAAAATAAACATGAAGTGTAGTAGCTACAGAAACGAAATATAACAAAAGCTAACTTAAATACTGTTCCCAAATTCAAACAATGTCTAAAGCCAGTTTATCTCGTCTACCGTAAGGAATCCATTATTATTTTAATCAACAATGATTCTTTCAAACAACAAAACTGAGTGTATCAAGAATCGAAGAAAAATCAAAAGAGAAATCAATGAATCGCCTAAAGCAAAAGAGTGGGTGAACTTTGGAGAGAAGCAACGAAAGCGGAAGGATTATCACAGACGAAATTATTGGTAACAACTGCTGAAGGTTGCACACACCAACTGTGGGTATATGTTTGCGTTGAACCATTCAAAGATCCACATAGAACACGGAAATAGAAAACACTGTGACGGTTCAACTCTAAGAGCAAATCCCTAAATCTATTTGCTTATGTCGTATATGTCTACAGTATGCAAACATCATAATGTAATAATATTGTATAGAATATATGACCTGAACAAAATCACTTTTAGAAGAAATAATGGAATGTCGCAAATGTTCATATCCTTTTAATTAATTGGTATCAAAGCCATAAGCGACAACTTTAGAAAATGCAGAAAAAATACCTGTGATATGCCTTTTGGAAATTTTTCCCTACATAGAGTTTAGAAATATTATTCATGAATAGGTTATCAGTTGTAAAAAACAAAATAAGAAAGATACAAAATATCCTTTATAAATGGTAACATATGCAGATATAAAAACAAAACAGAATAATAACAAAACATCCCTAATGGATAAGAAATATTTAAAAGGACCACCTTTCTGCCCTTCTTATCAGTTTCGCGTTAACACCTGCTGCTTCCGGAAATAAATGTTGCAAGAAGACAAACATTAGTTTCGTTTATTTATTTATATATTTTTTGTCTCTCGATGACCTTTATTTCTAAGCTGTAAGGAAAAGCAACTAATAATAAAAATAATATGCACATAAATTGTAGAAATGCAATGCAGTATTTGCTATGAATTTTCGAATTACACGAATGAACTCTAGCAATCTTAAGGAAAGGGACAATTATTAACATATTATATAGAGATAAGTGAATTATATTCAGAAATACATCTACTAGACAAAGTGCAACGCATACATACACGCTCAAAAATCATAACTAATCTTGATTAATTTCTGTAATTCTTTCAGTAAGGATATGTTAATCCACATTAATATCTAACTAAATTATGATAAAAAGGAGTGGTGGAATATTTTCTGCTCGCCACGAATCTTGTACGATACAAGCTGAAAACTTTCCGTGATTGTCACTTTAATATTCTTCTTCAAACAAAGAAA
>NC_068983.1:153694474-153697147 GCF_001194135.2 Octopus bimaculoides | reverse complement strand
TATATATATATAAATATATATGCATATGCGTATATATATATGCATATATATACATACTTGCATACTTGTATATATATGTGTATATATACATACATATACATATATATATATTTGTAAGTATATTTTTATATTTATATCGTATATAAACAAATCATTCATTTTACTATTCTATTTAGTCGTTGGACTGCAAGCATGCTGGGGAACCACCTTGAATGGTGTAGTCTAACCAGACGATTTCAGCACGCATGTTTTAAAGCATTGTAACTATTCTATTCTATCACATTCTATAATACATTTCCTCTAGCCGTTTCCGAACAGTTTCTTTTATACACCTTCGTATTCTATAGTATATTCACCAATTTTGTATGGTTATGTGTTATACAATGCAAAAAATTGTTTCAAATTCACAATGACTATTAGAGCAGAGGAGATGATGTAGGGAATATAATGTCGAAAGAAAACGTTTAATCGCTGGACGTGATGCTCATTCTAATTTCATCTACACACTACTGATTTCATAATTCAAAAAAATACTCCGGTAGTCGTATGTGATATCATCTAGCTAAACTAAGCATATTTATATATACATGTATGTGAGAGTGTGCGCATGTGTGTGCGTGCCTCTGTGTGTGAGTGCGAGTGTGTATGCGTGTGCGTGTGATTATATAATGTAGCACGTCAAATAATTTATAGCAGGATTTCCTTTCGAAAATGCGAACATACAAGAAAACATTGCACTCTAGCAAGCTACTAATGAAAATTATGCCGGTGACACACAGTGCATATGTTAGAAAGTTACTAGGTAATAAATACACTTTAAGAGAGTAACGAAAGAATAAACAACTGGTATGTATATGTGTGTTGTATGTATTAGGGGAATGTAGCTGCAATGCAACTTTCAAACTTAGCCATGAAAAGAAAACATTTAGAATATAAAATAATATTCCATGGTAAATAAATGTAATTCAAATAAATCGTATCAATATCGACGTTGTCGGTAAATATAAGAGATAGATATGAATAAGAAATATTTGAATAAATAAAGTGATATGCAAATACAATTAATGATATGTTATATAGAGTAAACAGTTAAGGATGATTCTAGGGTGGAAAGTAAATAGCTAGGATTTAACTTCACTATGAATTATAATAACTGGGAGATATAGGTGACTTTAATTGAATTCAGTGAATGGTAGCACGGGAAATCCTGAAAAGATTTTGTGTAGTAAGTTAAGGTAAGGTGAGGCAGAGTGTTATGTATATAGAAAAAAAAATAAAAAGTAAATATTTCATTGATTTTATTTTAATGTTATTGAGATAGGAAATTCAGTTTGTAGAATGGGTTTGGAGATCATGTGAAAAATTCAGTAAATATCTTTGAAATATAGATTAAATACATATTCAAAAACTAATTGGCTGAATTGAAATAGCCTATAATATTTTTATATTAAGGAAATATGCAGGCTGTAGTATCCTTGTGTAGGCAAGAAATTCAGTGAGTATAAGAAACACATAAAATAATCATATGGGAGATTAAAATTTGTCATGCTGAGAAAACGAAATAAAGTGTATTAAGATAAATTGTAATTATCAATAATATCAATGAGAGGCATCTTTGCATATATACATAATACGCGAAAGCTTTTGGTTTCCTTAATACACGTAAAGTACCAAAAATCACACAAATACACATACCTTGTGTGTGTGTTCATATGTGTATCTTTTTACGTAATTTTACGTTATGTGTGCAAGTACATAAACGGTGCGACGGGTAATTGTTGCCATTTTATATTTTACCTTAACGCATGCGTATTGCTTCTTTTTGATTTTGTCGACTACATGGTTTGGTAGGGCCAGTTGGGCACCGTCTGTGAGTCAAACAGCACCACAACGCAATTCACTCTCCCAGACATTTGGAAATGACATGCTGTGCTGCTTAGCAGTCACACCAGAATCTCCAGTATAAACATTTCAGAGTGTTTGGGTGTTAATCTGAGAACAGTGCAATCTGAGGATACGTACCGAGAATTAAAAATCAAACTTCCAGTCAACATCATGGTGATTGGAGTAATCACAGTGATGGCGACATTATGCTTCCATTCATCTTCACACATGACATCACACTCAACACAGAGGCCTACATCAAGAGCCTGGAGGAGGTAGTGCTGCCTGGGTCAAGAGGGCAGCCGCTGGAAGACCAAATGTCTGGCAACAGGTATCTGCGCCATGTCACACAATCAGAAGAACCCAGTCATGGCTGTAAGACAATTTCTGGGACCACATCACCCCGAACATCTGGCCACCTAACTCCCCAAACTGCAGCACCCTTGATTATTATGTATGGGGTGCAGTTGAGCGAGAGGTCAACGAAACGCCTTGAAACACGAGAGATGAACTGAACGCCAGGATTATGACAGCATTCACCAACTGAATCAAGAAGACCGTCCAGAAGAGTTGCACGAAATTCCGAAGTCATCTGGAGGTCGTGGGAATTTTATTGAATTAATTTAATCCTTAATATTTCAAAATATTTTCATGTAATGTTAGTAAATATATCTGTTAAAATGAAATGTCAGTGTTATTTTCCCTTTTGCGTAATTTAGACGACACTTTTTTGACCGCACCTTGTGTGTGAGTGTGTGTGTGTGTGTGTGTGTGTGCGTGTGTGTGTAT
>NC_068983.1:153686878-153693702 GCF_001194135.2 Octopus bimaculoides | reverse complement strand
CACAAATATACGTGTAATCTTAAAGTATACACGCATATACGCTTATCCATCACTACATATATACATATATACATATATACACATACATACACACACATACACACGCATACACACACATACATACACACATACATATATACGAATATATATGACACTAATACAAGGATAACGGTTAAAATTCAAATATGCATTTTTTTATTGTTTTTTATTATAATCTTTTTTTTACACACATAGACATACCACACATAGATATATTTACACATACTCATACGTGCATGCTTGTACATACTCATACAGTCACATGCACAACGCACAACACACACACACGCACACACACACACACACACACATACACACACACGCACATACGTCTACACATACGTACATACATATCAAACAATATAAGCTCATACGGTTATATATAATTACATATATGTATTATGCATCTCAGCATGTATGTATGGAATTCCACATGTAAAAGAGAGAGAAGGTACTCCCGAGTGGAATCTGGATGTTACCCCATTCGGATTTACGGTTGAGAAAGGTTTTGTATTCTTGTATACAGACAGCTTCAGTGACTTGTCTCAGCATTGCATCAGTGGGATGTGTGGATAAGATGTTTAATTTAAATCTCCCTAAGGAGCCCTTGTGGTGGTCTACAGCATGCTGATAGAAGATAGAGTTTGGTTTCTTTTCAATGTAGTTGTCCAGGTGTTCTTTGAACCTATCATTGATACTCCTAGAAGTCTCACCAATATATGACTCTGGGTTAGTCGTGCAAGCTCCTTCTTGGCATTTAACCTGGTATACAGTGCTCTTGGTTTTGCAGTTCACATGCGGATGTGTAGAACATACTGCACAATTATTTTGACAGATGATTCAATCAAATGTATATGATCTACATAATACAGATTTGATGGTCCTACCTGTCTTTTCTATAACTTTGATCTTAAGGCCAGTTGTGTGCAGGATTTTCTTGAATGCCTTACTTAATACGTTCTTAAGTGTAACGTCAACAAACATTACACATGAAGATCTTGTTTCACGCGTGATGCCGCTTGTTTAACGGGGCTAAACCATTCCTTACGCAGCTTCATATTGACGTACAGGCACCATTATTCGTCGCGTGTAACGATTCGGTAAAGAAATCGTTGCTTGTGTTCATGAGTTGAGCGGTGACGTGCAAGCAAACCAGCTGAGATTGTGACCCGTTGATTTTTGTTGTTGTCACTTAAAGCATGCGGGACTCATGTTCCATAGTTCTGAACCTTCGAGTGAAGATGCTTCTCTATAGCAGTGTGGGAGCATTCCATTTTCTCCTTGTCGTTTGACGTGAATTTTCGTTCAAAAGTTGGTTTAATCGCTCTTCTTCGAACTCAACTGGCCGACCAGAACGAGGTGCGTCTTTGAGGTCAAAATTTCCATTTTTGAATACAATTTCCAGTTTTTGGCATACCAGTTACGAGCGGTTCTTTCAGCTTTGGCACTCTCTCCATACACAGCACAAATGTCGCGAGCAGCTTTTGCGGCCTTAGAACATTGATTAAATGCAAAAAGAAGGAGATGTCGAAAATGCTCGTTTTTCTTAACTTGACATTCCATTATAATGATCTGAAAAGAAACAAAAATTAAGTAAAATTAACTAGAAAAAAAAAAAAGATTCCAAAATTTAAAAAAAACGCCGGGAACTTAGTTGCCAAATACATTGCATTAGTATATGTATATGTGTGCATGTGCATGTACGTGTGCATGTATTCGTGTGTTTGTGTTTGTGTGCTTTTTTTTGGGGGGGGGGTCATGGTTCCCTTCTAAAATTGTATTAAATCTGTATTAATCTGCTAATAAGTATTAATTCTTCATTTTGATTTGAAATTGTTTTTATATATACTCATACACATGAAACTATGTATGTGTATCGGTGAGTGTGTATGTACGTGCGTGTTAAAAATGAGGTCGATAGTTATATAACACCACTATAATTCTATGTTTAATTTCCTCTTCTATTTTCATTGATATACTTTTTCTGAAATAATGTATATAACAGATAACATATATTTTACATTATTTTGAATTTTTAAACTAATTCCATTTCATATTTCATTACTTCTCACGTTTCCTTATGTTGTTTTTCACTGAAGATATATTTGTTCGTGTATCATTGTTTTAGTTAGGCTCATATTCTGTTATATTATTGTCAAATATTCTGAAACTAATTTCTGTAAAATCTACACAAACCAATATTTGTGAAAACCTCATTATGAATATAAGTACTCTATATCTATAAGACATACAAATGTGTGCTTGTTTGCCAGTCCCACATGCAATAACATATTATTTGTTTGTCACGTTCGTAATTAAAAATTTCTGTTATTCTTTCAACGTTTGTGTGCAATTTAGATTTTCTTTCAAAGAATATCTCATTTTTCCTATTCATTAACTCCTAATTTCTCCTGATATTAATTTTTTTTCTTTTCTAAATTTCAACAGACCTTAGGTGTACTTTCCATATAAAATCATGTGAGTTTGTCTCAGCTGTTTGCTTCATGTCCCACACAATTTAAACTTTCATGTCTTTACATACTTATTTCAAGAAGAGAGAACGGTTACAATAACTATTTAAGGTGGCGAGCTGGCAGAAACGTTAGCACGCTGGGCGAAATGCTTAGCGGTATTTAGTTTGTCATTTTGTTCTGAGTTCAAATTCCGCTGGGGTCGACTTTACCTTTCATCCTTTCGGGGTCGGTAAATTAAGTACCAGTTGTGTACTGGAGTCGATAAAATTGACGGCCCCCTACCCCAAAACGTCGGGCCTTGTGCCTAGAGTAGAAAAGTATATTTATAGAGTATCTATTTACTTTAAGTATGGTTCTCATTCACATGAATGCATTCAGAATCTACCAAGAACTAGAGTTTGAAAGCAAGAGAAGTTTTGCAATCTAAATTTTTATTTTTATTTTATACTAACTGAAAATTAAACATATATCCTTTATTAATAAGATTATCAGACAAGGGACCAAAAGAAACATATCTTGTTTCTCTTGCACAGATGCAGACAGGCGATACGCATGGTATGTGCAGGTCAGTGTGCAAGATGTATGCACAAGCTACAACGGAGATGTTCACCTTGGTGCTTGAGCGTGCACCATGCCTTCATTGCTATCATACATAGCCATATTGGGAATAATAGAAAACTAGAATTATTTTTATTATTGTTGTTGTATCTGTAATAACAGTGTCGGAGTAAAATTGTCTACTGTCTGCCTGCAGGAGGCAAATACTATTTAACCTTCGTCTTTCTCCAGACTCAGTTCTAGCAAAACGCATACTTAAAGCTATGAAGACATGATGTGCACTCATGCATGAAGGTAAAAACTTCCGTTGTAGGTTATGCAAAAATTATGCACACTGACTTGCATATATCATACGTATCACCCGTCTGCATCTGTGATTTGGGAGCATGATTTGATCCCTTGGCTGATACTCTAAATAGTGCCTTCACAATTGTTAGTAGATGTGTGCGATTATTCTATTTTCCTTGCTCTTCGTTAGCTTTCACTTGATTTTATTACTCGCCATTACTCTGTTGTGCACATTTAAATACAGAAACGCAAGATGTATCAGAATACTTACTAAAACACAGATTATTCAATTGCCGAAGCAAGACAGAAACATTCGTATGGATGTTTTCGAAACATGATTATTCGCACCTACGTCATTATTAAACGTCGTATAAGCAAACTTGTTATTCTCACCGTATAATACTTGTATCTTTTAAACCACAAGCTGCTCACGACTCTTGAGTGGTGGTACATAATAAGATTAGAGCATTTCTATCACATATAGCCATATTGGGAAAAAGAGAAAATTAGTGTATTTTTTATTATTGTTGTTATATCTGTAATAATAGTAGCAGTGTAAAATTATCTACTCTGAATAATGAAAATAGATCCAGTGTCGCTTAAGTTTCGTGAAGTATAGACGCAAACATACCCAGATGTATTCTCTATTCTTTCACCCTGGACCAAGCGGAATGTAGTGAGTATGGCATGTTGAGCGAGGAGAGCTTGCAACAACACTGAACAGACAAAAGGAACGTGAAATGATGTGCTATTCTCAGTCATACAGCGCTTCTACCAATCCAGGAACTGAATTGACGAGATTATAGGACTGAACTAAAACAAACTTCGTGTATTCCCGATGCCTAATAGTTAGACGTCAATTTGAGCTATAGGTAACATTCATTTGCAAAATTGTAAATCGTACTATGAAAATACAGATTAATAATCCTTTCTACTAACAGTACAAAGCCTTAAATATGTGGGAGAGGATTAGTCGAGTACATGGACTCGTGTTTTACTGGTACTTAATTTATCTATCCCGAAAGGATGAAAGTCAAAGTCGACCTCGGCGGAATTTGAACTCAGAACGTAAAGACGGACGAAATGCTGCTAAACATTGTACCTGGCGTGCTAACGTCTCTGCCAGCTCACCGCCTAAAGTTAGTATTAATAATAAAAATGTAAATGCACAATTGTGATACCGTATAGATAAACTATCTAAATTGATCAGTTTTTAAGATACTAACAGTAAAGGCTGCGAGTTTGTACGATGTTTACCGGGCTATAAGATGTTCATCTGCATTTATTGAATAATTATGGTACTCTCACGTTTTGATAAACCTTTCAAAATGTTATATCCTTATTGACTTTTAAATTTCACTTTTTCCAAACCAATTATATGACAGTTGCGCATATTCATTTGTTAAGCAAGAAAATAAAATTTAATGTTTAAAATAATCTAATCTTTATTGAAACATTTATGATGTTCCAACAATGGTAAAGTTACCTAAGGACCTACAGAAGAAGAGAAGCAGTTGAACACCACGCAGCTCAATCAACAAGAAGTTGAAACTTCAATGGCATTATATCAAAACATCTTCCGTTTGGCTTTTAGAAACATTGGAGTGGTGCCGCTTCGGACAGATACTTTATGGTGACACTGTAAACTATCATAATCCAAGTAAACAGATATAGGAGCTGAGAGTACTTTGAGGATATACATCAGCCTGAACTTATTCATGAATAAGTCTGTGAATATATGTAATCTGCTAGTTTTTGCGCTTCACTCATAAGTGGTTTGTACAACTTATATACTGGTATGCATTAGATCCCGCACAGGAGCTCTGGTCTTTTAATATTCATTAGCTGCTAATAAGATTCAGCGACATCAGGGATCATTGACTCACATCATTATATACATATGAGAATTGTAACATTCAATTAGAGGATTTTTCAAGAATATTTACACTGCTTTACGATCAATAAATTCAACAATTACATTTAATTTATTTTCTGTTAATCTTCCATTGAACAGCAAATGTATGTTTACAGTTTCTTTAAACAAGGCGTAGCAAAACTCCATTAACACCATACAATTTCCTTAATCATGTACACATATACGGAAAGGTCAAACCTAGCGTAGACACTATTCAAATTAATTTAATTCTTTCATCTCCAATTAAACGATATATATTCCTTTCAACTTTTCAGAGAGATATGGATGTTCAAAGCGCTTATTACACGTTCATCCTAATTTTATAAAATAAAGAAATTTTATACGATATACGCAAAATCTATGAAAGGAAAGTAAATATCACACAAATTATTATAAAACCTATGTGCATCACCAATTCAAAGTAACACATACTCACACGCACGCACTCACGCACACACACGCACGCACACGCACACACACACGTAAATGCACACACACGCACACACACACACACACGCACACAAATGTACCGACTTCAAAAGAAATATTACACTGCGTTCTAGAAAGAACGCATGCGACCTCTATTTTAAAGAGTGGTTTTCGCATTTTTGTATGAGTCGTTTCCGGATAGTTTGGAATACTATAAACCTCGCAATATAGAATGGAATACTATAAATATCATCTCAATTTCTAGACCTTTAAAATGATATATATGAAGTGAGGTTCATATACTTTGGCGTCGCATATTGTAGACAGATGGAATATGATTTTCATGACATTGAATTTACACTGATTACTGATGGTATTTTTCAACAAGTAGAGTATTATTTCTGTTTGCGAATTGAGTTCATTCTATTTTTGTTTATTTTACCATTTACCGTACAATGACTATAAGGCTGCCATTAACAGCTTATTCTAGTGTGAAGAATCATAGCCGTTTAGATATGTCGCCCACTGAATTTGATTCAATGTGCGTCACCGATTTAGTAATGAGTGTGGTGCATATGATACCACGTCATAACAATTCGCTGTTTTCATGATAGCTATAATATTTCTTTCTATAAGAATGTTCTTTCACATATACGAAGCTACGCCTTTTATCACGGTGTGCAAACCCATACATACACACACAATCACAAATACGCACACAGACATATATACAGACGATACTTACGCACCAGATTTCATATTCTGTCATGCTTTATATATGTATGTATATATATATATATATACGGAGGGTGTTCAGAAATACCCGACCATGAGATGTGTAAGCATTTAAATGCGAAATCACCGATGATCTGGATAAATCTGCGTCTGTAGGGAACTTGCCTCTCTCGTTCGTCATTAAGAACGTGCTTTGGAGGGCTATTGAGTTGTTTTGACTTTTGTTTCTAGCAATATCGGTGCTAATCAACTCCCTTCGTCACTTTAGTGACGTATATACATCTGCCTATACATACATCCATCTATCCATCCATCCATCCATCCATATATACATACACACACACACACACACACACACACACACATATATATATATATATATATAT
>NC_068983.1:153684601-153686703 GCF_001194135.2 Octopus bimaculoides | reverse complement strand
TTTGATGTGAAACCGTGTGTTGAAACAGTGTTGAAACATATATTTCTGCTTAGTCCATCCATGGAATGAAGCGGTGTAGGAACATACAGGAGGACAGAAAGTATCGTTGAACAGGTCACAGATGTGTGACGAAAGATTTCCGAAAAATGGATACGAGTCAAAATAAGAACAGTAAGAAACGAGTGAAGATCCAGTATACAGTACGTGTGTTTATGTATATATTTATGCCAAGTATCCACTACTATAGCCGCGGGCTAACAAAAGTCTTGTTAGTGGATTTGGTAGACGGAAACTGAAAGAAGCGCGTCGTATATATATAAATATATATGTGTGTGTGTTTGTATGTGTGTTTGTATCTGTGTGCATTTGTGTGAGTAGCTATGTACACATATAGGAGAGGTACGGCCGAATGTTTAAGTTCGTCGTTCGTAAGCAGGATTTTCCCCTAATCGCAGTTTCTATAGACTCAAGTCACCGTATAACTTGATGGTGAAGCTAGAAAGAATCCTGCTGAATGCATTAAACTTGTCATTCAAACGCACGCCGTTGTTACATTCTCTGTCACGTTGATTCAGCTGTTCTACTAAGTTATATATGCACATACCGGCGGAATGGTCATCGTCTTTCAAACCAGTTCCCAGTGACAATTCAGTTGTTCGATCACCTGAGTCTTCAAAGTGGAATCCAACTGAGGGCCATATTTACATACATACATACATGCATGTATACGTACAAACAAACATACATGCATACATACATACATACATACAAACATATATACACATATATGTATATTTATATATATATAT
This sequence comes from Octopus bimaculoides, assembly GCF_001194135.2. NCBI lineage: Eukaryota > Metazoa > Mollusca > Cephalopoda > Octopoda > Octopodidae > Octopus > Octopus bimaculoides. Next base: position 153,685,894 of record NC_068983.1, on the reverse strand, counting down.
ATAAATATATATATATATGTATATATATGTATATATATTTATATATATATATGTATGTATATACGTATGTATTTATATGTATATACATACATATACATACACGAAGATATGTGTGTCTGTATTAATACGTGTATACGCAATGTATTTTTTGTGGGCTTTTCTACGTAAATTTCACTAAAATTAATTATATCCAAAGGCTAGTTCTTTTCAGATTGTAGTACAAAGCTGAATATCTAACGAGACAAATCCTCCTTTCTTTCTTTCCGTTCCTTTACTGTTTTCTGAATCCTGATCATGTTCCAAAAATAGTTAAAAACATGCAATGATAAAAAATACTAAATATAAAGCTTTGCCGTTATATAAAACATTTAACTTTATATATATATAGACAAAAAACATAATCAAAGCGAATAATCTAAATCTTGACAAAATATAATTGCTTATAAATACTAACATATAACTGTAGAATGCTAACATATATAAGTAGCATTAATGAGTGGCGTAGTGACGAGGCTGATAGATTCACGATCGTGAGATCGCGGTTTCAATTCCTAGACTGGATGTTTCGTTGTTTCCTAGACTGGGAGTTTCATGAGTAGAATAATTCATTTCACATTGCTCTGCGAATACTTCGTCACCTCTCGTTTGTACACCGTGCACTTATTCAGTCAACGTCGATTTAATGGAGAGAAGGTGCTGATGTATAGCACATACGTTTGCTCATTGTAAACTAATTATTTGTGCAGGTCGTTCGGCAATAGCTGAATGCACATACGTCGTATTCGACGAGTGAAGCTATCGTGTATGTACGTATGTACATATGTATGTATGCAGGTATGTATGTGTGCATATATGCAAGTATGTATGTATGTATGCATGTATGCATGTATGTATGTATGTAAGTCATTATTCAGTTTATTTCAAGATTTCTTGCCAATAGAGAAAGAACCGGTTTCTAACCTAGATCCAAGGCAACTTCATTGGAATTTCAACATCAACTACAGGGTATTTTTGTTAGTATGTATGTATGTATTCATGTATATATGTATGTTTATATGTGCAGATTGTTTGTTTTATGTATGAATTTTCATACATAGAGTAACATATCATGCTTAAATTTATTATATTTAAATGATAAATGTCTGGAAAGTTTTACAGATTTTACAGGGGGGAACAAAGAAAGAAAAGTAAAGTGGTGGAGAAATCGACAGAGAGAGAGAGAGAGAGAGCGGTTTCAAGACAATGAAGAAATAAGAAAAAATATAAAAAAAAATAAAAATGAGGAAAGAATAG
>NC_068983.1:153671803-153677069 GCF_001194135.2 Octopus bimaculoides | reverse complement strand
AGCTGGTACTTGATTTATCGGCTCCGAAAGGATGAAAGGCAAAGTCGACCTCGGCGGAATTTGAACTCAGAACGTTAAAACAGACGAAATACCGCTAGAAAAATGTTTGATTATTTTTGCCCAATCAGAAAACAGGATTTGGAAGCTGGCATTTAGTGCGTGATAACAACATTACGACGACAAAATATTCAACGATAAAAATAAAGTCATGTGAAATGTTGGAAGAGACATGTAATGCGAAAAATTACCAAAAACAAAAAGAAAAGAAACAGGAACTGAACACTAAATTAGGAAAAGACAAACTGAACGTTAAACAGCAAAAAAGAACTGTAGTTCAGTTCATGTAACGATCGAACTGCTGGAGAAGGCAACCAAATCTCCTCCCAAATAACCCCCGGATCTTTTTTAAAACGGGGGGATAGATAGATAGATAGATAGAGGTTTCTTTACTATTTGATTGAAATTTCATTACAAAGCATTTTACGGTTTTTGTCCTTTCTATATATTTACTTCGCATTATATACCTATCAACATATTTGTGAATGAACACATTTTCTCACAGTGGCTTATGACCTTTCAAGATGTCAATTTTAGGAAGTACGATGGGAAAATCGCTGAAAAATAAAAAAGTTCAAAGTCCTACGAAAATATATATCCCTTTACACTTGTATAGTCAAGTCTCATATGCTGTGTAATTCTGTTTTGTTTGAACAAACATTAAATATTAACACAATGTTCATAAATAAGTAAAATAAAGTCGGAATATAAAAAAAATTATTTGATATTGTTCATAATTCAATCTATTCTCTATGTATATTTAATCAAACATCATAAATGAGTTTTGTATTAATATGTATATTGTATAATTAGCTGGAAGCCACTCTGTAGGATATAAATTCTATAATAAGTAGAGTCTGCTAATATATTTCTGAGTATATATATATATATATATATATATATATATATATATATATATATATATATATATATATATATATATACATATATAAGCAATGATAAATAGTTAGGCATATAAATAGAAAGACAGACAGTCCGATAGATAGATAGAGAGATAGATAGATAGATAGATAGATAGATAGATAGATAGATAGATAGATAGATAGACAGACAGACAGACAGACAGACGGATAGATAGATAGATAGATAGATAGATAGATAGATAGATAGATAGATAGATAGATAGATAGATAGATAGATAGATGCTTTCGATTACCCTATTTAACTTGCTAACAAAAGTGTGTCTTTTATAGAAACATAATTTTAGTCTTAATTGTTTTATATTCTTTTATTGTCTCTTACATTGTTGATACTTTAAATCTTGATAGTCGAAATTTTGACAGGAAATATTATGTATTATATTTCTGAATTTGTATTATGTCTAATTTTGAATCTAGTCATTAATTTTTTGTTGTGTTTTTTATTTAATATTATTATTACTTTTGCGTATCTTAATTCAACAATTCTTTGAAATAATTCAATAGAAATTAATTTGAGAATAATTAATTCGGTAACATATCCTGTATGTAGATGTAAGAACCAGAAATTTTCATAAATTTATTTTCTGTATAGGTGCGACAGAATTACCGCTTCGTAAAATGCTAAAGACTTCGTTGGCGATGTGTAGTTTTAGGTATGGTGAGATTTTATGCATACGATAATTTCGTCATTCGATATGAGTTAGCATTTGCTAATTGTTTTCTGCTGTGCTTCTGAGAAACTACTTCATCTAAAGTTCTTACATTTTCGCTTGATTTTGTACATCTTACCATCAACAAATATGTTAATGTAAGTAGGTACTTATGCCATCCAGTTTGAAATATGTCTTTCCTTAATCAGGGTATTAGCCTTTAACTATTCAGGCATTTGCATATAACATTTAAGAGAACTATGTATCACTTTGTAACATCAGGTCTTGGTATGAGATTCTAACAATATGATTGTCCATATGGTGCAGCTTTGTAGTATTTAATGAAGTTAAATATATTTAGAATAGATTTCAGGTTTTACTAAACAAGATGTTTGTGAATTATTTACTTTTCTTTCATTTTTCGACTTTTATTCGTACATTACATTTTTCAATCGGCTGATTCGTACATTACAAGTCCAACCTGTGAGTGGAACAGTAAAAAATATACAAGGTAATGAGTGTATAGCTTATTAATCTTAATAATCCATGCGGTTCACAGACAAAGAATACATGTATACGTCAACTTCAGTTATTTCGAGTTAAGTTTATTTGTCACTACATCGTGTTTTACGTAAACAATGGAAAGAAATAAACATCATCTTCAGTTGATTTATCCGAACACATACAACCCACATTCTTAACAGTTCCTTCAATGTGTGTGTGTGTGTGTGTGTGTGTGTGTGTGTGTGTGTGCGATTGTGTGTCAATTCGTTGACATTAATGATTTCTGATCGCTAACTTCAAATAGCTATTATATAGAGTTTCTGTGCCTCTAGGAGAATCTTAGTTAACAGTACCATATAAAATACCCCGGGCAAATTTGTTTAATCATTCACAAACAGAAGGTAACGATGAATTATTTCATGTTCAGTAGTACTGGAGTTTTAAATGTTACAGTTTCTCTTGTATTAACTCGCGGCATTAGAGTGAATAAAATGCGTTGTATATTCGATTGTAGTTTAAAATTAACCTATGCCATCAGCGGCATAGGTTAGTTTAAAATTCATTCTTTCTTGTCATCATATATATTTTATGTGGGAATTTCTAACCTACAGGCGACAATAGTTGAATAGGTTTTCGGTATTCTCTCTTGAAAATTTAATCAGTTTCCCAATTCTTTGTAATATTACTATCTCTAAACTTCGATTAATGATTAAAAGAATAACTAGATTCACAGATATTTAAAACATACAAATTGCTTTAGAATCTAACGGTAAAATATTTGAAGTAGCGATATAATACAATTTGAAGAGATATTTGCCTTAGAAGAAAAAAAGATTCAACATAAGAAAAATACGCCTATTTTTATTATTTCATTGATAATTGCAATTACATCTATTAGAGTATGCAATTCCACTGTAATTTCCAACTACAATCATATACCCTACAGCTTATGTACATAGGATATCACAAATTTGTTTCGATGAAGAATCACGTGGGAAGACAATAATGTACAAACGTTGAGGCAAGATGGCCAAATTAGATATGGAATTCAAAGTTTACTAGTAGCGATGAATAAAAAGACAGAAAGAAAACTTCATAAAATTAAACTTCAAGAAGTAACAGCAGTTAATATATCAGTTAGTTACAAAAGTTAAATCAGTATTTCCAATGTGGTTAGCAATTCCTTGTTGCTTTAATTCTTTTCCTCCAGAAAATGTGAAGCAGCTAAATAGAGAGAGGTATTGTAAACATTTAATTACTCAGTAATGCTGTAGTCTAATTATCAGTCGATCAGTAAATATTTGAAAAACTTGATGTTGTGGATTACCATCCGGTATGGAAGAATAACCAGTACGCTAACCCTACGTCCATGTATCTCAGTATTTCAGAAATTCGTTTCTCAATCACATGGTTTCAATTCCAGATCCGCAGCATTGCACCTCGACTGACCAAACTCTTGTAAATCAGTTTGTTAGTGCGAGCATAACAATCAGTATCTTTCTTTCTGTCTCTTTCATTTTCTCTCTTTTTATTTATATTTTTACTGATCTATAACTACGCGGTCTGGCAAGCACATATTAAATAAAAACTCGATGTACTACTTATTTTATTACTGTGTAAACGACGTAACTCTACTGCAGGCACGTGTACCCCTAACTTTATTTTCTAACTGCATGATTGGACAACGGATTCAACCTGATTATCGAGGAAGTGTAAGTCCATGATTCGCAAAATTTAATGGCATTCTCCGATGTGCGACAGCTATTAGTGTATTACTTCGTGCAGTTGGCAAATTACAGTAGTTATTTACATTTGTTGCTAGATACATAGTAATTGTAGGCTTGCAGAGTGCATATAAGTTTCCGATGTTTGAGGAGTTTTAAACTTACATTCGCAGAAAGAGATACAATTTTCGGATTGCTTGCAGTACATAGACTATATCTGTTGTCCCGCGTGTTGTATATTGCTACGTATATATATATATATATATATATATATATACATATAATATTAGAGGTAATACCTGATAAGTGTAAGCACCTGTATATGCCAGATAGTGGCCGAGGTGAAAGAATATATTGAGACGTAAAATGAAAACAGAACACAAAGGATACCGCGGTACACATGTTTCAAGCTTTAAACCCAAACTGTCGTTGCATCATTATATGAGTATATAAGTGATAGAATGGATGGTTTAAAGGTATCTTCAGCCGCAAATATTTTTAGTCCCAAGGTTAGATCACAAAGAAAAAGAAAAAAGAGGAACGTATACATGTGTCAATGTGTAAACAAATTAATTTGAAAATATGCATTTTTCTATTTATTGATTTATAGAGATTTATAAGTAAGTTTTACACGATACGTAACTTAACGCTCAATTTTGAAACTTTATTTGAATATGACGCATATTGATGTGATCGCTACTTATCTATAGTTTTCTTGAATTGTATCTTTTACGAAACCAATAGAAATAATTTATTTTATATAAAACCGTTGACTAATACTTTTTAAAATCTAACTTATCATCCTACATTTATTTTATTATATAATCTTTCCCGTGTATTATTCTTTTCTTTTTATTTAAATTCTTTACGATACATATATATTTCACATACAATTATATTTAGATGTAATTTCTATTTAATATTACTTTCTATTTTCATCCGTCTTATCTTTCCTTTACCCTTATTTTTTAAGGTTTTTAAGTCTTTTTTTTATTTTTTGTTTATTTTATTTACTTTATTTACTATATGACATCTTCACTAATATCTATAACTCACTACCTAGATATATCTACATTATATACTCTATCTTTTACTCTTTTACTTGTTTCAGACATTTGACTGTGGCCATGCTGGAGTACCGCTTTAGTCAGTAGTTCTGCTCCATATAGTTAAGAATGATACCGTTCTTAACATATAACCAAATGCTTAGCATTACATATCAACTAGGGACTTGAAACGAAACAGATATGGAAGTTTTTGCGTAAAGCTCCATTTCGTTTTGAGCTTTAAAGCTTATGATCTATTTGTATTGTTATTTTCTTTAAATTAAAAAAATCTCTACATCATACAAATACATTATTCATCCATCCATCTTTCTCTAATTTCTTTC
>NC_068983.1:153665251-153669434 GCF_001194135.2 Octopus bimaculoides | reverse complement strand
ATAATAATAATAATAATAATAATAATAATAATAATAATAATAATAATAATAATAATAATAACAATAATAATAATAATAATTATTATTATTATTATTATTATTATTATTTCTACAAAGGTCGAGATCACATCATTTAAGAACATTGCGACATAAATTCGTAACTGCAAACGGCCGTGCCCTTTTCAATGTTATCCCGAAAGAAATTAAAGTAGAAAAATATCCGAGAAGTTTCAAACCGTACCTGGACAAATTCCTCCAGGAAATACCGGATAAACCACCAACGTGGTTACGTCTCAACCAACAACATCTCTCTGCTTGAGTGGTCCATGGTGTCCAGAAATAATTAGCTAAAACACTTTTCCAGGTGGTGTTATTGTGCTAGTCATGGCGTGGGCCGATAATGGCCCAAACTAGTCTAAGTTATCTAAGTTATATATCATGAGCGTTTCGAACTATTGAGAGAATATGAAATAGTTTTTCTTCTCTGCTTTTACTCTAGTTCTTACACTCTGTTATCTAGAGGTTTATTTACTTCGAGTTTAGCAGCTTCCCAAAACTCTTGTATATATATATATATATAAATATATATATATATATATAAATGAACATTTATAATTTTACAGTGTTCAGTACATGCTTGAGTTAATATCTATGCTTTGAAAGTAAGTTATAAAGTTGATTATTTGCTGAGTAATTGTCTGAAGAATATTGTATTGCTCTTCTGTCAGTATTCATCCAGTTTTCTCCAAGATGTATATTTCTCGTGGCATACAAGTTAGTAGTAAAGAAATATGTTCTTCAGTAATACTGTGGCCTACTCAAGAGATTTTAATTAAGTATTTTTTCCATATCTCACTTACAAACTTTCAAATTACATGAGATAACTCAGCCTTCATCTCTCTATGTCCTATTTCTCTGGTTTTGAAATAACCTTTGAGAATATCAAAAATATACAAGCAATGAAGCATGCATATTCCCACTTTATTTTGATGAACCACGCTATAATTAGCAATATCCCTGCAATCCTTGTTCCGTGCAAGCGAGCAAGGGGCTTTGGTAAATATCTAGCTATAGTAATCACGGTAGCATATATAATGCAATCTAGGAAGAGTGGTAAAACCCCCAAGAAAAATTCTACAATTTAAAACTAAGTTAATTTTTATACATGCTTCATCACGATATTAGTAAATTAGCTGCCTACGTCGCTCTTGTTCCACAAGTACAATTTACCCGTCCTATTTCATTTGTATTTTTAGTTTGGATGAATTTAATTAAAATCATTTCTATGAATCTCCCAAATGCGATGTGGTGCAACTAACAAGTTTTACTTGGGGCTATTAATGACTTTCCGTGTATGTTCCTTTGGATTTATATCAACTTTATGTGTAATTTCTCCATTTAAGATATGAATTCGACTATGAAGTGAATTCCTTGTCCATCGTCTTTCATCCTACAACATGTGAGTTATATTCGTTTCCGAATGTTATTTACGTTATCTATATACATCGTGCACATATTTCTGTATAAAATCAAATTGCCTCGTTTTTGATAGGTTCTGTTTGATGTCATCTGAGTGTAAGTTGGAATATTTGTTCCTGAAATTTTGGTATGTGAATGTCATATCTAAAGATAAAATTCTAGTTCAATAACATATTTTTAGATATATTTACTGTGACGTAAAATTTCTTTTAATAAATCGTGTCACGTTTGAAAATATATCAGTCTGTCTGGATATTTGATGTCGGGATAAAAGATAAAACGGTACATTTTTCTTTATTGTCATTGTCGTTGTTACAGTTATTTATGCTGTACTTTTGTGTATTTTCTGGAGTTTGAAGATGATGTTCTTTAGTAGCTTTTGATGCATTGGTAAGTAATTTCACTTACTATATGTATGAATCTATTTGATCTCATTTTGTGCATATATTTGATTCCACCATTCTCGGACAATGTTCACTTATATTAGAAAAAAATTATTTCTGCTAGTCTTTGTCATAGAATTTTCCTCTACTCTCCGGCAACATATATTTAATAAAATATGTACATTTAAAAATCGTTCAGGCAGCAGGGTACTATTGGAAATTTACCTAGCTTAAATTTCTTATAGACGAAGCAAGAGCGACGTCTTAAACAATTTCTTAAATAATCCAGTGTTAAATCACAACTTTCCCTTAGCACTTATACTTGGTAGTACGTATGCAAGGGCAGTGAATGGGAGCAATGAAACTCCATGTGATTTCTGATCTCCTCCTGAAATATGCGGGATACACACAAGCACACATAGACATATGATGAAAACGTTCAATAGATAGTAACATAGTATTTATCCAAATTCTGACTGCCTTCTCTTATTAATCAATTAATATCTATATGAGTTGAAGGCGGCGAACTGGCAGAAACGTTAGCACACCGAGCGAAATGCTTAGCGGTATTTCGTCTGTCTTTACTTTCTGAGTTCAAATTCCTTCGCGGTCAACTTTGCATTTAATCCTTTCGGGGGTCTATAGATTAAGCACCAGTTACGCACAGGGGTCGATATAATCGACTTAATCCCTTTGCCTGTCCTTGTTTGTCGCCTCTATATTTAGCCTCTTGTGGGCAATAAAGAAATAAGAAACGTTAGCATGCAGGGCGAAACGCTTAGCGATATTTCGTCTGTCTTTACGTTCTGAGTCCAAATTCCGCGGAGGTCGGCTTTGTCTTTCATTCTTTCGGAACCGATAAATTAAGTACCAGTTACTGTGGTCGATCTAATAGATGCCCGCCCCACCTCCACCAAAATTTCGGGCCTTGTGTCTAGAGTAGAAAGGAATATTTATATAAGTTGGTATAAAAATGTTTCTGAAGCGGCGTGTTGATGATCTCCGTCTGATCTTGTATAGAATGCTTGTAACAATTAGATATATACCATCTTTATCTGTCCCAACTGTTTTCATACACAAGTAAACAATCACGGGCATATGCCGTAGTGGTTAAAGCGTTTACTAAAAATAACTCTTTTCTTTTCCCCTTGCATTATAGACACGCGCGCGCGGCACACACATACACTTATGTATAAATGCATTCATAGACATAGGTAACAGTTTATATGGCAATATTTATAACCACATTTGACGTGCTATCTCATCAGTTGCATCATTATGGACGTTAAGCGATATAATTCCAGATAATTTGTAAATTTGTTTCGATAATATATTTGAATATGATTACATTAAACTATGTCCATATTTACTATTGTGAAGTTGATAGAGCAATATAAGGGAAGTAAGTTATTGGTCATCTTTATATGAGTTTCGTGAAATAATTCGGCATCTTGTAAATGACAGTTGCAGCTGGTTAATGATTAATAAATTGAATCCCTGTTGAATTTGCTTAAAGCTATTTCAACACACTTCTGACACGAAGAATTATAGAAAGACGTAAGATTTCTAAATTAATGGAAGTTGTCTCAAAATCTGATCGTATTTCTGTATAAAATGATAACAAATGTTCATGCTTTCATTTTATATAGAGCAGATAAGTTATGGGATCGTCAAGTGCAGACTATGTTTAATAACTTTGGTCGTGATTTTTTTTTCTTTATTCATTTCAGAAATGCGTTTGAGAAATCCAGTTATCTTAAAAATAAACATTTCCCTCACTTCTGAAAATATATAGCAATTTTCTCACTCGGAAATAAATAAAAATATGATTTCAGACGTGGAAATATTCTGTAAGAGAAACATTTCCGTTATGAAATTTCTGGTGAAGTTTATACTTAATTTTGTATTTTCTCGTTTTATTTTGCTTTTTCTTTATTGTCTTCTTTAATATTTGAATTTCAAAATGGAGTGTTATAATTATTCATTCATGAAATGTATATAAAATCAACGAGCGTTAATATATAAAAGAGAATGATAGATAGTTAAGGAATACCAAAATATATCAAGATATATTTAAATAAAATTTTGAAAAGTATTGCGTTGTTATGCGATTAACTTTGGATTTGAAGATTTTAAGAAACATATACATATACATAATTACACACACGCACAGAAATATGCATGTATGCAAGTATGTAGATAGGTGGAAAGGTAGTTAGGTGGGTAGGTATTACGTATGTACGTATGTATGTATGCATGCATGTATGTAAATATAAATATTGAAATGTATAGATATACATATATATATATACATATGTATA
>NC_068983.1:153662966-153664940 GCF_001194135.2 Octopus bimaculoides | reverse complement strand
GTATATATATATATATATATATATACACGGAGATGGATTGGTTGTGCGTGGGTGGGTGTGAACATATATGTCTGTGTTGGTACGCGTACATGTTTGATTTTGAGGAAGGAGGTTGTTAGAAAGACAGAGAGAAAGAAGTGAGAGAGCGTGCGCGAGTGAAATCGGATGTGAATGAATGAATCAGTATAACAATTTTCATGAACGATCGACATGTGACTTGGAAAGAAATAAGAATATCATCATATACAAACAAAATTACAGGAAAATCATTTCCTCAGAATCGATTAAATTTATTCTCGCTTTGTTATTTGTTGTTGTCGTAATTATTGGCGCTGACAATTTTTTTTAAATCGTTTTGGATGTTGTGGACATTGTTTATAGAGTTTGATAAAATCTGAGCGCTAAATGTTACTAAATTGAACAAATAAATCATCGATTCAAGATATTCGTTCAGTATCCATTGATGTGGCTTCGGCGCCAGATCGATTCAGGTAAATCGCACAAATGAATTTGTGAAAATTATTGAGTGATTCCGGCGCTCAGTACATCATAAGGCGTTAGCAGAATATAATGTGGGGATATGCGACAAACAAAGTTTATTTTCATCACAGTAACTGAAATGCATGATACATATCTAGCTAAGTGCATGAGGATAAATATAAAATTCACAGCACAACGATACTATTATTTCAAAAATCGATATTGTATATAGATGACGAATGCGAGTTAGTTATGGATGCAGAAGACAAGGTTGATCGTTTCATTAATGAGTATTGTTCGCGACCTCGTAACAGAAACTTCAACGTTATCACATTGCACTTCTTCATTATAATTAAAAACCAGTGTAATTCCTCAAGATTAAAGACTGTTCCATTTAATTCAGTCCTTTACAATAATAATAGCTGTTGCAGTACAGAGACTAGTATTATAAATTTCAGCAATAATACTGTGGGAATTCAAAATTATTATTTCATACACTGAAAATGTATATTCAATAAGAGGATTGTATAGATTGTATAAGATCACCAACAGACGTAGACTCGTAAACCTGTTATGTTTAACATTTGAAAAAGACTTGGTTATAAATGCAATGCATAAAATAAGAACATGAAATTAATGTGCATTATATAAAGATTTCGAACTTTATAGAACTCCATCATCACCAGTGGCATAGCTAATATAGTAGCTTCTCCTCAATGAACCATCGATCGTTATCAATTTATTTGGAACACTACAGTAATCTAAGTCGTGTCTAAGAAAAGTATTTAATTTAAAAGGAATTATTGTTTGTACACTTATGCAAAGACATCAGATTAAAAACAAAACCGCCTCATTGTTTTCAATGTTAATGAAGAGTCACATTCAATTTGTTTTATCTAACGTGGTTTTGGATTTGAGAAGAATATATTTATTGAAGGAGCTGGTGTGTTTCTAAAGAGTAATGACCCGAAATGACAACTATGCATTTGCAACAACTTTATTATCATTTTCTTTGCAAGAATTGGTTCTATATTATAGTCACAAATTAGTGGACAATGTGATCATTTATTGCTCAATGAGAGTTAAAACACTTTGATGAAGTGAGATTCATTTAACGATAGTGAGAAAAGAAAACTTACAATATCAATAATAGATGCTTTCCACCTGTTGATGGCATCGTCTTAAATGTTTAATAATCTACGGGAAAACGGAAGAGAAACGGCTTCTGTCGTACACATGGGTTTACGATATGATATAAGTAAAAACACACAAATTTAGGACGCAGTGCAAGAAGTTAAATAATTCGTTAGTTTTTGTTTTTGTGATGGGGGGGGGTGTTTTGTTTACAGAATAGCAGTTTATTCTAAGGTACCAAATTTTTCTGCAGACAGAAAGACAGAAATCAACATTTTGAAAGAGAACTGTAAATTGAAATAGCACTATTTCCCTAAATGACGAAAATGAAATTTGTACGTAAATGAAGTTCGGAAACGT
>NC_068983.1:153657253-153662888 GCF_001194135.2 Octopus bimaculoides | reverse complement strand
TATATATACATATAAATATATATGTATATATATATACATATATACATGTATATATCTACATATATATATATATATAAATATATTCATATATATAAACATATATAGCTAGATAATTACGTAGATATATAGACATGCATATAACTATGCCCACTGACACACGCGGGTACACACACATATCCAAACTCATAATTGGATGTTGATATTTAATAAAGCGCTCCAATTTTATCTTGCTAAGAATAGTTATTTGGATTTGCATTTACAGAATTTTCATTGAAATTCCTTTGTTATGTGAACTGCTTTTGGTCATTGTCCTCATAGATAAAAGAAATTTATTACATGACACATAGATGTAACAAGAATAATAGGAACGGTGTTATGAAATTAAAATTCTCTCCATTATTTGTTTTATTATATTTATGGCAAGAGGTTTAAATAAATAACATCACATGCACTTTGAAATCAGGAATATATTTCATCTAGTTAAAATTCCCCGAAGAATACACGAATAATGCTCCAATCAGTAACAAATTTCACACGGATATCTTTCAAATAAGGATCTACCTTATTAGAATATGAATAAAATATGAGTTCATGTAATCATGAATGAATAACATAAAGCTATGTCACTGAGTAACTGATCTTTTTTGCGCAACACGTTAAACAAAAAGGAATTTCTTTTCATACGCCCATATATCAAACACATTATCATTGGATGTATTAGATGTGGTGGAAAATGCTCAGAGATACTGCTTCTGGCTATTTACGTTCTGAGTTCAAATGCGCCAGAGTCAAGAACATCTTTCATTATTTCGGTTTTGATAAAGCAAAGTACTAGTGATATACCGATTTTCATGTAATTGACAATACCACTCCCAAATTTCAGGCAGTGTGCTCATAATAGAAACGGCTATTAATATCATGATGGCTGAATCATTAGTGAGTTGGACACAATGCATCGTAGCAATTCTTCCGAACCTTCACATTCTGAATTTATATTCAATCAAATTTGGCTTTGCCCTGCTTCATGTCTGATTCCATAAAATATATTGAGCATGATGTTGAGGTATTTGACTTCTACCACCACAGAACTTGATGTCCTGGCATCGACATTTGTTAACATCATTATCATTACCATCGTCATCATCATTACTGTTATCACTATTACTGTTGTTATTATTTTAATTTTTGTTGTTTAAGTTGTTTATTGTCACTATTGTCAATGTAGTAAAATTTCATGCTATGGTTATTTGCTGGATTCATGTCTAGTGGCTTGGTAACGACAAGTCTTCTCCAATCTCAAGAGTATGTCTTAAGAGTCTTGCTCTCTTGTGCACAAGAATGCGAATTTCTGTTCTTCTACCTACATATGTTGTTTTCAATGTTCTTGTATTTTGATAGTTTTATTTATTTGCTTCCGAGTAAACGTTTCATCAGAAGTAATTGCTCTGCTTTTCAATATCCTTGAGTTCGACTGTCAGTCCTCTGTTATTTCACTTGGTTTGTTTATTTAACGTATTTTCCAGTTTTGTGAGGCATATTCAAATTATTGAGGCCAGGTTGTAGTCATATACCGCTTATTGGTATACATTTGTAGCTAGATATTTTCATGAGAACAACTGTAATGTATAATTGAATATTTCAGAATCCCTCCGATGAGAATCCAGTCTGACAACTGTAACTAATAGAACTATATGAATCAAAAATCTGAAAATAAAATTAGTAACATGCCAGCAAATACAAAGTGCCTTCAAATAATATGCCAGGCGGGACAAATTTCTACGTGGCTATTGATGGCAGGAACTCAAGTTGCTACTTATGCATTGACACAAAATTTCTCAAGGCTTTGTCCACGGCAAAAGAGGAAAGAAAGGTCTGCAATTCTGATGACACCATAATCACATCAACATCAATGCCAACAGTATAAACAATACCTGAACAAATGACAGAACGCAGTCAATGCAGCAACAATGACAACAATAGCAAAACTAAAACCGGCAGTCGCGAAAGTAGCAGTAACATGAGCAACAACAGTAGTGGCAACAGCAGAAAGAGCACTACAAACAGACCCGAGATAAGCAACGTATCAAAGATCACCCTCAGGGGTGGCTTCATCACCACCAACTGTAGCACTTGAAGGTCCCCAACTAACCACTATAAAACAAAATAATGACACCCGAGACATTATTCTCTTCGCCTGAGACCTGATTGGATAATGTGATAGAGATGACGCTTTGAATCGCTACCGGTAACATGTAACATAGTACAGCCTCTCACATAGTCGGGTCATCGGCGACTAAACCAAAAAAAACCCCCAGGCTTCTTGGTGAGTAGGGTGATTTAATGAGCATCTCCTGCGTGACAAAAAACAAAACTCTTCAAAGGGTGGAGAGTCAGCAGGTGTCTAGTAAAGTGAAAGTGCATAACCTAGCATTTGAGGAGTTGCACTTATGATCACTAGATCGAGGTTTCGATTGTCAGACCCGCTGAGTTTTGTGTTCTTGAAAAAAATCACTTCATTTACCATTGCTTCAGTTCTCTCAGCTGCGAATGAGTAACGCAGTGACGGATTAAAGTGGGAGGGTGAACTTTAACTCAGAAAATGCACTCGAACGGAGGTTCTGTAACTAACGTTTTGATTTCAGTGATGATAAGAATCAATAGTACAATCCATGCTATTAATCCTGACTAGTTGGGATTGTTTGTTCAACAACGTCAAAGTCCATCATCATGAAATCTGAGGGGAAGAAAGAAAATGGTAACATATAATAAACAAAAATAAAAATATTAGAGAGAGAAATTTATACCAGCCAAAATGTAGGTGTAGCAAACTGACAGAAGAAACAATTCCCAACAATGACACACTGGTTACAAACCGCAGTGAAGCAACATGCTTTGACAGGAGACGGTTTTCTTTAGGTGTTTATCTTTTATTTGTTTCTGTCATTTGACTGCAGCCATGCTGGAGCACCGGCTTTGGTCAAGCAAATCGTCCCCAGGACTTTGTAAGACTAATATTTATTTTATCGCTCTCTTTTGCCGAAAAGCTATGTTACTGGCACGGAAAACAACATCGGTTGTCAAACGATGGTAGGAGAACAAACACTGACACAAGCATACACACACACACGCAAGCATGCGCGCGTACGCACACACACAGTTATATTACATGTGCTTGTATGTGTGTGCGCGCGTGTGTGTGCATATGTGTATGTCTTTTGATACAAATACAAATTTATTTCGCTGAATAAAATTTTGACCCCTAAAATATTTATATCTACTGACGGAAAATATAGCTAAGCTTAAAATTTCATACATCATCGTTCCAAATATTCTGCATCCTTCCTACGTCTCTTACTATATTCTAAATTTAGAATAAAATAGTAAATTCAATCTGTTTCTGACATGCGCTGTGCAATTCATTGTGATACCGAAAAAAGCCTGAATGTTAACATTTCATTTTTAAGTATATTAATATATATTTTAAGCGTGATGAATAAGGACAATTGTAAGTTTGCTTCAATTTTCATGATAGGATTTCAAAGGTATGTATTTTCTAATTGCAATTCGTTATAATCTATCTCGTGTTTTATTGCTCGATCAACGAATCAGGAAAGTAACATTATTTTTGATATAGTATTGTAATTTAGGGTTGATTTGGTCATCAGATATGCATTATACTACAGATGTAAAGTAGTTGGAATGTCAACTTGTTTGTCGACATAAAAGTTTTGATATTCGCGTTCATATCTGCTTTGTCTCATAAAATTGCGCACCCATTCATATCTATATTAATAGATGTATTGTTACGTAAAGGAGAGATGGCAGACGAATTTCTTTTACCGTAAGGAGTGTGGGTCATAAAATTGCCGGATCTTTTATTATACACAAATTAGATCCCCAAATCATAGTTACATAAGTTACTCTGCTCTGCTGTAATTCGCAATGTTACAGGTTCACAGGATTAGATTATGATTTATAATTTTTTAGAGGTGAAGAAGACGAACAAAATTATTTATAGATATATGTGAAGCGTAAGATTAGCTATTGCTGCATATTGAATGTTGTAAAGAGAAAAGGACCAGCATGATATGTCTGTCGTGGCAGAACTTGATCTAATTCACGACAGTAGTAGCTCGAAGATTGCTTTCAATCATTATGCAAGTTAGACCATTGTAGCTTTCGTGAAAGAATGACAAGTTTGTGATGGAAAATTCACTGCTACGAATAACTGTCAAATATATTTAAGGTCTTCTCCTAACATTTAAAAAAATAAAGTAAACAATTATATGCTACGGCATGTTTTAAAATACAAAATATAATGAGATTCTTTTGGTTGAAATGTTTCTGATGATACCACTTCTCAGTCAAATTTTAGTAGGATTTTGGATCAATCATTTCAATAGTTTAGTACAAATATTTAGATTTCTCGGATTGCAGAAAATATGTATATTTTCGGAGATTTAGCAGAATATTATACACTTCCTACAAGGAAAACAATATAAAGTAAAGATGCTACAATCAAATCATTTCCAATAATTGGAAAATATAGGATTACTTCATAATAGCTCCCAATAATACCTCAAATTACTAATATAAGACAGTAATAAATAAACACAATGTTTATTCAGAAAAGCAAGAGTAACTTCTGAAAATGAGCAATGTGAGAGCACTTCTAAACATTAAATATTATGTAAGGTTAAGGAAACAATATGGAGAAATAAAGTAATTATCACTGATATATTAAATACGATATAAGGCGGTGAGCTAGCAGAATCGTTTGCACGCCGGGTGAAATGATTAGCGGTATTTCGTCTGCCACTGCGTTCTGAGTTCAAATTCCGCCGAGGTCGACTTTGCCTTTTATCCTTTCGGGGTCGATAAATTAAGTACCAGTTACGCACTGGGGTCGATATAATCGACTTAATCCGTTTGTCTGTCCTTGTTTGTCCCCTCTGTGTGTAGCCCCTTGTGGGCAGTAAATAAATAGGTATTTCGTCTGCCTCTGAGTTCAAATTCCGCCGAGGTCGACTTTGTCTTTCATCCCTTCGGGGTCGATAAATTAAGTACCAGTTATGCACTGAGGTCGATGCAATCGACGTAATCCTTTCGTCTCTCCTTGTTTGTCCCCTCTATGTTTATCCCCTTGTAGGCAATAAAGAAATATATATTAAATACGATTTCACTGACTAAGTTGGATTAAGAGACGATAAGATCATATATATTCAAGGTGTATACGGAATTGCAGTTAGATATACGTTACTCAGTTCTTGTGTATATAAAATGAATTGTGTAATTACATGGAATTATTTTTAGCAACGCAGAAGAAACTGTCATCTTTTACTTACTAAGAGTGTCCGGCGAGATGTATTTTAAACCAGAGTAAGATGCTACAGGTTGATAGAAAACAACTTTCTGAAATACTACGAAATTTATTTTCTTTAACAGTCTCTGAAAATGTTCAATAAATTCATTTGTCTCGGGTGTATTAAATATAGAACATGTATTAAAACTAATTTACACGTATAAATTAAAATGCATATAGGTGTATATAATATTTATGTGTGTGTGTATGTGTGTGTGTATGTGTGTGTGTGTGTGTGTGTGTGTGTGTGTGTGTGTGTGTGTGTGTGTGTGT
>NC_068983.1:153655146-153656839 GCF_001194135.2 Octopus bimaculoides | reverse complement strand
ATATATATATATATATATATATATACAGAAATACATACATATATATATATGCATGTGTGAGCATTTCTTTATATATTTATACATACAGACGTTGTAATTGATCGTAAAATCGTACATAATAACCGATTATGTGTGGGAAGTACTGCGCTTTATTACGCTACATTTTCAATGATTTATTATACTTTTTCTGCGCATTTACTTAGCTTTTTTTTTTATTAAAACCTTTAAGAATGATTTAAATATGCGCAGAACATGTGATTCCAAAGATATTATGACGTTGTAATGCTAAACAGAGAAAATTCACCAACATTGAATTGAAAAGAAAATATGAAATATAAATATAACCAACAATAAATAACAAGAAAATAATGGAGGCAATTTTATAAACACGAAAGACAAATATATGCCTATACATAAATATGTATATATAATAAGCACAGAAAATCACCCGAATTTTTGTGAAAAGAAGAGCAAAGCTACATAAAAATAGAATATAAACTGCAGACACGCATTTGCACAAAACATCATACAAAAGACACGTTGCTCCCCTTTAGTGATGAACAATGTGTCACGATTGGATCTTGTGATGTTGATACATTGTGAAAGCATTCATACAACACACAAAGTAAAAGCGACAAAAACATGCATAAGAACATCACATGCTGTTATATTTGTTAAAAGCGACTTATAGATTTATCCTTTAGTACACAGCTTTCGGTCAGGAAAATATGTGTGATGAAAGAATACAACACATACGAATCAAGTACATGAAATATGCGAACAAAAACACTGAGTATAAAAGACAAAATAAAATTTTTAAAATTAGAAGAGTAACAATGGGAGAATATATTCATACATGCATATATATATATATATATATGTGTATATATATATATATATATATATATATATATATATATATACATATGTAAGCGTACGTATGTATATGCATATACATGCACAATTCCTGCGTAGGTTATTTTGCTTCCGTTATTTCAACTATATTCCTTATGTTGTGTTTGTTCATTTCTCTTGTTGCTATCCCTCCAATGGTGTGTTTAATCACATTTATTTTATACATCCCTTAAAATCTACATCTACAGATTGATGCATATATGTGTATGCATATATATGTATGCATATATTTATATGTATGTGTATATATATATATATATATATATATATATATATATATATATATATATATATATATATATATCATAACTGCTTGTATGTAGGTCTATATATTGCATACATGTGCGAATATTTACAGATATATAAGCTTGTGAAAGTGAGGTGCATATTAATATATACAAATAAGCATATAGCACATATGTGTATACTGGAAAACGAGAGGGGAGAAATCAGGAAAGTAAAAACAGAAAAATATTATAAAGAGAAAAATGGGAGTTAAATCTATTAGAATACATAAATATAGACACAGAGGTAGAAGATTCGTGACGAGGCATGTCATTCATCATAAATATGCATATTCATGTTCCTGAAAAAATAATCTCGGAGATCAAAATGGTAAGAAAAACAATAAATGTGGTCAGAAAAACCAGTTGTAACGACAACAACGCCAACACAGGAAAACGACTTTATGAAAAATCCCAAACAGATCTATACATCAAGAACATATACGTGCATGTGTGCATATACATATGCATATATATATATATATATATATATA
>NC_068983.1:153649584-153654019 GCF_001194135.2 Octopus bimaculoides | reverse complement strand
ATATATGTATATACATATATATTTGCATATATATATATATATATATATACATATATATATGTATATGCACATATATATATATAAATATATACATATGTTTATATATATCATATGCATATATATACATATATATATATACATTCATAAATGCATATGCATGTATACATACATACATACTTACATTCATGCATGCATACATACATACCTACAAACATACATACCTACATGCATACATGCATACATACATACATTCATACATACATACATGCATACATAAATACATACATACATACATATATACATATATGACCATACATGTCCTCAGACTTCTAATTTGCAAAATGGGTAATACAGTTCATTACATTTCTGATGACACCTAAACATTGACAAAGAATAAATGCAAAATACGTGTACAGTAGATGTACGATAGCAGAGGACATATGCATTTCAGTAGTATTATGACACTTTTATTTGTTAAACGATTGACAAAATATGAACAGCACGCTAATGAATTTCAAGGAAAGGTAGCTTTATACGTAGTTCTGTATTCTTAACGATTATAATGCTCTCAGATACAGAAAAAGTCACATTTATTCAAAGGTACATTGCATTCGTGATCTACTCCAAATGTTTAAAACATTCATGTTTTCCTGTTTTCCTGTTGCACAATGACATGAGTTCTCCAGTAAATTACAGTTATTAAAATTTACCCTCATTTCAATGAATGTATCAACGTGCTATAACACTATCTTCTTCTCATTGTATAAATTTCTCTCTTCTCCCTATACGCACTTTCTCGTTTCATCCCTCATCAAAAGTTCTTACTATTTCAAAGTATGACAATCAACTTTGGCTTTTGCTTCGAGTTATGCTTGTGACAACCGACAAAAACAGCTCAAGTTTTGGCGAGACAGTAGATTGCCATCTTTTGATTTAATATACACTTTTTTACACTAACCTACGTGATGAGTCTTATATAAGCCAATATTTACACTATAGAAAATATAATTTACTATTGTTTACAACTCTAACCTTACGATGCCTACGTGTATGTATATATACTTGTATGTGTATTTTTGACTTTATACCAAACAGGTTTTCTCGAACTTTCTGCTATCATACTTCGGTGAGCAGGAACTGAGTGATCAATGTTCAATGTAGTAGTTACTTCTACTAGTTTGCCGTTCGGTAAGACTGTACTATACTCACAAGTACGTGACTAGCGAAGCGAACTTAGTAACAGCGGATACTTCTGCATAACTCTATGAAACACGAATTAGGTTCCTACATACATACATACATACATACATACATACATACATACATACATACATACATACATATGTTAAGGAGATGTGAACACTATACTTCACAACGTTCTGAATTCAATTTGGACGGCTTGTGCAGCATCGGTACCACGCAAGCACAAAAAAAACACCCAATGATGCAATTTGGGAGACTGCAGCACTCTGATTTGCAGGAAAGAATGCAGTAATGTTGAACGGGAATACAAAATGACAAACCAGAAATCAACAGGCAAAAGCGCAATAGATCATCCAACCATCTCAAGCAGGTGACAAAAAAGCAGTGCTTCAATTCGAACAGTGCATAGCATTCAACTCTGACAGCTAAGTGTTCTGGAAGTACATTCAAAGTAGAGACCTCACTCTCCAGTTGGTCCCCTTCGCAATCCCCACACAGGCCAGATTACTGACAATCCCAAAGAATGTGCAGAAATTATTGCTGGATGCTATGCAGGCATCTTTACTGTCGAAAATCAAAATATTCGATCTCCATCGCCTCTGACACCGGTCTCTATAACTACTATGAAATCTACACCAGTAATGCTACAACGCAGCCTTAAGCATAAACCTAACTATGCCTCTCCTGGTCTCGATGATATTATATACCTATTTCTCAAACGCGGTGGGTACTTTCTTCTGAACCAATTTTCACTTTTCTTTCATTTCTCTCTTGACAATGGTGTTACTCCAGTGCAGTGGAAAACTGCCAGTGTTATCCCTTTATTCGAAAAAGGTGACCACACATCGCCTGTCAACTATCGCCCTGTCTGTCTTACTAGCTGAATCGCCAAACGGATGGAATCCTGTGTCAGAGAAACCTGGAACTTCTGGAAGTCACAGTCTCAAACAGCCGTCACAATTTGCATTTATTCCTAACTCCAGCTGCTGTAATAAACTCATTGAGTTTCTTGAGGACATTTCCCGAATCAGAGATGGCGGCTCCTGGGTGGTTGTTATTTACCTGGACTTTGCTAAGGCTTTTAATTCTGTATGGTGGAACTGTTTGCAATGGGTGTAAGAGATGATCTCTATAACTGGTTGAAGTCCATTATCGGCCGAAAGAGGTTATCACACTTCTAAGACAGCACTCTTCACCCTATGAGATGACATCTGGTGTACTACATGGATCTGTTATTGGCCCTCTTTTATTTGTTGCATATATTAATGACATAGATGCCAACTTAAAGAACGCCATAGTGCTGAAATATGCAGATTACATGAAGCTGTACCTCGAAATAAAGAGGACAGATCCTGTACACTATAGACCTTTATTGCAATCAGACCTGGACACAATGCAGCAATGTATCATGGACTGGAAGGTCAAGCTGGCTGTGGACAAATGTACCACCATGCATTTTGTGAGGAAAGATCCAGCGTCTACTTACTCCCTTCAGAACACTAATCTCAAAATTTTTCTTGTGAACCTAACCTGGGCATTATTGTCGACAATGATTTGCGTTAGACAAAACACATTACTAAAATTGCCAAGAAAGCTGAAGGTGTCTTGGCATCATTTAGCAAATTCTTTGTGAGCTGCGCTCCGGCTATCTACCTGAGGTTTTATATAGCTATGGTGCGGCCTCACCTGGTATTTGCATCACAGGTCTGGAACCACCATCTTGCCCAGGATATTAATCGTCTGGAAACTGTTCAGCGACGTGCAACCAAGAGGATACCCTCTATCAGGCATTTGCCATATTCCGAACGCCTTACTTCCCTGGGCATGGATACATTGAAATTCCGACGTCTGACAACTGACTTGGCAGACACCCATAAAAGTATTAACCAGCTAACTAACAATAACTCTGAGCTCCTTTTCAAACTCCACCTGTCTAACACCCGTAGACATGTTTACAAAGTCAGAAAACAGCACAGCTCCCGTGACTTTCGAAAACATTTTTTCACGCTAAGAGTTGCTGAAATATGGAACAAACTACCGGCATCAGTTGTTAGTTGTCGGAGCACTGCTTCCTTCAAAACGTCCATGCTTCCCGAGATTTGCCAACACTACACCTGATTTTGTCCCCTCCATACACACGCAAGCATGTATCTGACTCATACACTGTTCACTTTCCAGACATTTGTACATTATTGCATATGCTTTATGCGCACTTTTGACAAGTTGTAGTGCACCTGAGCAATTTATACCATAATTTCATTATTATTATTATTATCATTATTATTATTATTATTATTATTATTATTATTATTATTATTATTAAATTCAGCTGCCCACTTTTGCACTGTTGATAAAGCTGGAAAGTCATCCCCTAAAGTAACAGCCATTGCTACATGAATGGCTGATCCCTTTTTCTACAGGTACTTGAAACCAGTACGATGCCAAATTTTGTTTATTTTCAAGAGAATTCGCTACCAGTTACTATTCAAGTCTTCTTTGAAGAGTCAGATGTCAATTTATTTCGGGAAAAAATATGTGGCTATTGATAGGTATTGAAATTATTGCATGCACGACTTCATACCTTTAGCATCACTTATTTATAGTCAGCCTATGAACTTTTTATCACATCCTCTTATGAAAAACACTGAAATATATTAGCAGCCGGTGAACTTCGCCCAGTAGCGGTAGCACCATGGTTAAATACGCACTTATATATTTTTGAGCTTCGTATGAAGCACTGTTCGCTAAGCGATAATCAGCTGCTAGGAAATATATTTAAATAAGGATTGAAATGTCAACAATGCCGCATTTAGCCGGCAGGCGGAATAAAATTTCGTTGTTATCGACAGAGAGCGATCGGTATATCAAAACGTATATACTGTATCTTAATTAGTATCTTAATTCATTTGTATTGTTCTAAGCAATAGACTGCGAGAAGAAAAGAAACAGTGCTAATTGTTATCAGTTCTGGAAGAAAAAGAGGAAGAAAGAAATCAAGAATTTAACGGAGGAATAATCATAAATAGAAACGAAGTTTCTGTCAGAGACGCGAGAGATATACTTATTTAAATTGTTTTTAGCTTAATTTAGTAACATTTTGCAGTATTGATTTTTGGTGGATATATCCCTTTGATGACGGATCGCTTTAAAAATATGAAACTTTGCAGATCATTGGCTCCGTTGTATCATGTAGTGTTAAATATTCCGTGTTTAATCCGTCATGAGGGCAACA
>NC_068983.1:153647827-153649574 GCF_001194135.2 Octopus bimaculoides | reverse complement strand
TTTTTTTTTTTTTTTTTTTTCAGCCCGTGATAGAAAGAGTATTTATAAAGTATAGCAGTTTGTCTTGTGCTGCTATGTGACAGAATCTTCAGTTTGAAGACTTTATATTAGTTTGGCGGCTGTTATTACTTTTCTTGACTTTGATGTAATTTTATCAAAATTCATCAAGAAATAATAACGAAACACATTTCGAAATGGACATGCATGCCTTCAAATGACAAAGAACTAGATTTTTGCCCTTATTTTAACCCTGTTTCAAATAGATATGAAGTCTCAATTATAGTCCAGAGTTACATTTTCGTATATTTTAGTATTGCTTTACTAGTAAAACTAAACAAGCTTTTTCTAGATGAGTCTAATCTATGTTATATTTGAAAACTTCAAGTGTAAATAGCTTTGTCAACTCGTAATGTTATTATATAATGTGTAAAAGTAGTATATCATAGTTGCTATTTGCATTTCTGTTTATATAATCAATACGACGAGCAAATTTATTTATGATGCAATCGCCTTCTCAAAACAATATTTCACAGTTGTTTCGCACATTTACACAAATTTGAATGAACTTCATGCATTATAATTCTTCCCAATTTCAAAAAGGTTTCTTCTGTATGAGATCCTTTTTGACTACCTTTTTACTTTGTGAATATGTTTTCTTTTCTTCTTTCTTATACTTTGTTTATTTGTACTTTGAGTAAACTCTTCATAGTTTAAATTCATTTCCACACCTCTAAACATAATTTATAATAAAATTAGACATGACAGACGGAAGTAACATTCTTTTTATATTTTATTTGGATTGGTTTAGGTTTCTCTCACAAATATCCTCATTCTCTCAATATATTTTTCATCCACTCATCCACTCTTCTATCTGTCCGAAATCCTTTTTCCAAAATTGTAATGATATATTATATTAAATTATCCTCTTTCATCATTAGTTTGACACAATCGTAAGATCGAAACATAGAGCAGTGAGACATGAATACGTACATATATATATAGTTTCGATAATGCTATTAGACACACAAAGAAATATTTTTTTATGTCAATGCGTAATTTCCATTGTAAAACTAATCCAAAGAAATAGATGCCGAGTCATATTTCTTACACACACAGACACACTGACAGATAATGTTGAATATGTCTGTACATAATATATATGTATGTATGTATGGTTGCGTGTGTGTATATGTAAAGAATTTATATTTTTATGACCATGTCTATTTATATATGCATATACACGAAATTATGTTGACTTGTGCGACTACGTATCTACGAACTGTACAAAAAGGTTCACCGAACATGTTATTCTCAAAAGATAAACGAGCTTTTCAAATATGTGTGACAATGTGCAATTATGAATAAGAAAACCTTTGACAGCTGTTTAAAATTTTTCATTACACACGTTTAGTCCTTTTACTCTCCTTTCACTTTTTCTCATTATCCAATATTTTTACTCTAGCTTTTCAATATCTGCGAATTAGTATATTTATCATTCCTATAGTTTCTTCTAAACATACAGACACATACAGTGGCAAATATTCACAGACATTTATAGAGAAAGGAGCATCGCCATACCAACATTACAACAACTACATATCTACGTAAATATATGTATTCTTAGACGCATAAACTCATATATATAGACGGACACAGATACAAAAACTGACGCTGGCACACAAATACATTTCGTACATACATACCTACACACACACCAACGCACACATATATACTACCATCAATAAAT
>NC_068983.1:153646634-153647220 GCF_001194135.2 Octopus bimaculoides | reverse complement strand
ATATATATATATATATATATATATATATATATATATATATATACTACACTTGTATCTTATATATATACGTATGTATATAAGACACATACGAATAAAACTAATGAGAAATGGTATTGTAATAGGTTTTTGTATCTAAACATACTGAAGCGTTCATTTTGTTTTATATTTTGAGTTGCCATATTTCGACTTGCAGTTTATTTCCACAAAAAGTAGAAGGAAAGTGATAAATGGTTGTATATATAAATGTTACTAATATTTACTCTAAGGTCTATAAGCTCTGCTATTCCATTTAAAAGCGAAAATTTCTGTGAGATATTGTGTAGGCTGCGTAAATAATATGCGGTGTATAATGTATTCGCTTAACGAATGCTGATAAAAAAAATAAATGCATATATAGGTGCAGGCGTGGCTGTGTGGTAAGACACGTGCTTCCCAAACCACATAGTTCCGAGTTCAGTCCGTGTCACCTTCAGCAAGTGTCTTCTACTATAACCTCGGGCCGATCACATCCTTGTGAGTGGATTTGGCAGACGGAAACTGAAAAATGATAGGCGTATATATATATATATACGAATGTGTAGACAAA
>NC_068983.1:153644056-153646624 GCF_001194135.2 Octopus bimaculoides | reverse complement strand
AGAGAGAGAGAGAGAGAGAGAGAGAGAGAGAAATAATTTCTTTTTATTCTCAAAGGCGTGATAATGCTAATGAATAGCGTGATCAGGATAAATTATCCATAAAAGTGTCTCTAGGTGCCCCATCATAGTTTGGCAACCGGCGTTGGTGGTGTGTGTACGTCACCGTAAATTACCTGTTTCGCAAAGAGTCCGTTGAAATAATTACTCGGCTAAAAAAAGACAATCCTAAAGTCGATTTGTTTGACTGAAACCCTTTAAGGCGGTACTGTAGCATGGTCGCAGTCGAATGACTGAAGCAAGTAAAAGAATAAAAGAATATACATTATTATATGTTATTCTATAACAGATATAGTAATGTTATATCTGTTATAACATTATTATAACAGATAATAATGTTATGATATTATTATAACATTATAATAATATTATAATGTTATGATATTATTATAACATTATAATAATATTATAATGTCATGATATTATTAATTGTTGTTTCAGTCATTGGGTGGTGTCGATTCTGGGGCGGCGTTTTGAAAGGTTTTAGTAGAAGAAATCGACCCAGTATTTTTGTAAGCCTAACACTGGTCCTCCGGCACACTTTTCCAAACCGTAAATGTTAGGGACACGTAAACAAACCATCTCTGGTTCACGAAAATTTGATGGGAGACAAACACACCCAGGCCCAACGCACACGCACACACACACACACACGCACACACACACGCACGCGCGCACACACACACACGCACACAAAAAAACACAAAAGCAAAAAATAGTTCTGGCATTCTGTTGATGACGACGACGAGAGTTACATTTGTCAGATCAACGCTTAGCATGCTCGTGAAATTAACGTGCGCGTGGCTGACACTCCACAGACACGTGTACCCTCAACAGTGCTCCCGGGGAGACTCACCTTGACATACATTGTGGCAAGACTGGCATTTTTAAATGCAGGTACTACTGATTTTTGCCAGCTGAATGGACTGGAGAAACGTGAAATAAAGTGACTTGTACAAGGACAAATATTTCTATATTATCATATTAAAAATGTATTTTAATTTAGCTACTTTACTGAGATTGAGTTATGAACTTCGATCTCCGCTACTTGCATAGTAATTTTTTTTTATGGGTTGAGTTCCCCAGCAAATTATGGATCTAGTACAGAAAGCTATACTCTCATGTCCATTTGTGCAGCGAGACTTCAATTTGACCCTCAAAATATTTGTTGTTTTTTCGTACCTGCTGCAGCTGAAGAATTTTGCACGAATCAATATCAGAATGATTAGTAGCAAGTTTCAAGTACGCGTGCTCTGTTTAAGGAAGTTCGGTGCACGTATATTTCAATTATTTGCCATTCTTGAATTTGTTGCTAATGATGTTGGTGGGTGCGTTGAGGTATTCATATGAACTCTTCCTCGATGGCCGTGTTTACGCAGTATGCCTAAAAGTTGGAATCTGTAAACAATTTTAATATATTATATACACGAAATGAATACAAAAAAATATTGTCTACAACGACCTGTTTGCAGCATCTCGTCGTTTTTTGTTTTCTTTCTCCGGATTCATCGAATATTTTTGAATAATTTGCATAGCGATGTTCTTGCCTGTTAAATAGTCCGTGGTGTTCATGCTGTCGTTGCTGCTGTTGATGTCGTTGCTGTTGTTGTTGTCGCTGTTGCTGCTGCTGTTGTTGTTGCTGTTGTTGTTGTTGTTGTTGTTGCTATTTTTCTTGTTCTTGTTGTTAGCTGTCTTTGGGAGCGGTTGTGTACTGAAATTGTGCGGCTTTGCCAAAATATTGCTATACTTGACACAATTCTCGGCTAATGACATTGAGAAAGCTAATAATAATTTTAATCAATTGATGAAAACTTTTTGAGTGCATCTTCAAGTCAAACTTCCGAAAACCTTATTCAGTCTACTTTCTTTAGCTCGGAAGATTCTCGGCAATTTAGTGTGCGTAAAGCGATGGTCCAATTTAGTGTGCGTAAAGCGTCCTCTTGCTGGATAAAATTTAACGCTACAGGGGGAGTTGGGAACTATATCAACCTGAACGTAGATGGCTACTAGCCAGGAATGATCCGTTGCCAGGATGGTTTATTGCAGCACGTTACACAAAGGCACACACATACAAATACATACATAAAAACGCACGCACGCACGCACAGACACTGCGCGCGCGCACACACACAAGCACACACACATATACATGCGAGTGCGTGAAGATGTGTGGCCTGGTGGTTAGAGTACCACAATCACGATCATAAGATCGAGGTAATAATTCCTGGACTGCGCAAAACCTTTCATGTTTTCTTTAGCAAAACATTTCATTTCAAATTGCACGAGAACACTCAGTTATCTACTAAGTGATAAAGTGGCATTCTGTTCAGGAGGTATAATGGCCTACCCGCCTAACCGGTTGGTGGATTAGTTCAGAAGCTAATATAATGCGATGTAACTAATTGTAACCAGCGAGTGTAACCACATCCGATACTGCGGTTTATACAGTGATATTTTTTTTTCTCTTTTCGTTTTTTTTTTATTCGTTTATATATACATATATATGTAAAT
>NC_068983.1:153641911-153643568 GCF_001194135.2 Octopus bimaculoides | reverse complement strand
TATATATATATATATATATATATTTGAAAATCATCCTGACATTTACAACATTGTACTTACGAAAAAGATTTCTGATTAAGCCAACAGCGGAAAGGTTATTTTAAATATTGAACAATATTGAATATAACTGCTGATCTTTCAGAAATTACTTTTAAAGTTTATTTCTCTTCAATTTTTCTATGCTGGTTGATATGTTCTATCCGATTAAGCATAGTAAATTATTAATTCGTTATACGGTTCACTAATATTTCTCTATTCATTCTCTTGCTATGCTCTCATCATATACCAAACAATTCCAGATGTTATAAATAAGCCCTTGTCAGTAAAGAGTATGCATATTTTCCATTTGTTACTTGCATTCCAGTTTTGTATTCCGTTAATTTTAACTAAACATTTTAGTTAAGACTCTTTCTCCGGCAAATTGAGAGTACCTTTTTCAAGGGAAGCTATTATGTTATTGCCTAAATTACAATCAATCCAATATGTAATTCAACTGAATTCGTCGATGATTTGGTGGATAAATTCTTTCCTAATCTTCTTCATAATTGCAACAATATAGATTGGATCTGTGTGCGACCTATCCTGGTTCCAAAAAATGTTGATATGGGTAGCATTAATAATATGCTATTGAATAAAGTTCCGGGAGAAGTATTTTCTTACAATTTATTTGACAGGGTTATTGGTCCTCGTGATATTGTTAATTACCCCATCGAATATTTCAACTCACCAGAACCACTAGGTTCAGCTCCCCGTGGTCTTCAGCTGAACAAAATAGACCCATATTATGCTATTACATAATTTGTCTCAACCAAAATTATGCAATAAGAAAATATTAATTGCGCATAAACTTGTGAGGAACTGCATTGAGGCAAATATTCTCACTGGTTGTTGTAAAGGTAAGACCATCTTCATTCTTCGCATATCAGTTATACCATCTAATATCTCATTCCATTTTAAGCGGTTACAGTTTTTGTATCCCAAATTTCTTTTGCCATGAGCATAAAGTCATGGCCAAACACTAAAAGTTGCTGGGTTGCAACTTGAACAACCATGATTTACACATGGCCAACTTTATGTTGGAGCATCATGTTTGGGAAGAAAAGCAAATCTTTCTGCTTGTGCACCCCGAAATAAAACAAAATAAATTGTTTATAAAGAAATATTCACTCTTAATACAACATGATTACTTCAATAACTTAATTTATTATTACTTTCATTATATTCAAGAATGAATAACTTACCTATTTGAATATAGTGTATTATATAATTGCCATTACTGTATTGACAAATAAAATAACACATACTGATCACTTATTATTATCATATAATAAACAAACAGAAATTCATGTATGAAATTGATCTTTTCCCTACTTGAAATATTATATGTTTTTCGCTTATAACAATATTATATAATTGACATCACTGTATTGATAGATAAAATAACACATACACCTCACTTATTATTGTCATATAATAAACAAACACAGGTCCTTGCATGAAATTTGCCTTTTTTCTACTTCAATTATCTCATAATTTTCTCTGATAAAAGCACACATACAGGAGGAGTAAATTATATATATAATAATACTTTGAATGTGTCTCCCGAGAAAATAGTAAAAGTAGTTACCCGATCAACGACGGGTATCACTGTTAGTAT
>NC_068983.1:153640153-153641837 GCF_001194135.2 Octopus bimaculoides | reverse complement strand
CGTTTTCTTTCTCTTTTTATGTGTTTGTGTGTGTGATTGTGATAGCGTACGTGTTTGCGCACGCGGACGTGTGTGTGTGGGTTTCTGTGGCTGTTATGTATGTTCGTGCGTGAAACAAATTCTAAAATTTCAAGATTGATTGGGATAATATGATTAAAATTAGTCGACATGAAATAGAAATATTTTGAGAGATATGTGTATTTGCCAAAAGAAAAACGAAATGTGCATTGAAATAACATCATTTATATAAATTTATAATTGGCTGGAATCTTCTGCAAAGATTTGCGTAAGCAAATTCGCCATTTTTCTTCACAGTATGAAGGCAAATCCTGTATGTTTTTACATTTCGTTATTACCAATTATTGTATCTCTTAGATGTAAAGTTGTGATGCGGTCATAAATTCTGTGTGTTAACTTTTAAATAAATGTACACATCTGGTTTCTTTCGTAATGTAATATTAGATATTCGCAGCGGGTGATATAGTGTTATATAACAATAATTCTGATGAGTAACCATAGTTTATCAATAAGGTTATACTGTAATATATACGTTATAGAAAATACTGCATATTTACAATAATGTGACAGCAACTTTAATGCAATTTAACAATGCATGTGAAGTTAAATGCTAGTATCTCGTAAATATAAAATTCAGCACATTGATATACATTATTTATATCGGTGAGATGTGATATCATCTAGATTTCAACTAAAAATTCAATATACAAAGCGAATATATATTTGAAAATGTAGTTAACCGATCACGTTTTCTGCGCATTGATTTGTATGCTGTGTTTTATATTGTGTTATGAAACCATGATCCGAAATTTTTTTTGGAATTTATAGTATAGTTTCAACATGTATTTTATCACATTATAGAGTAACAGTAGAAACCTAATCGTATTGTAACCTTAGAATCAATCTAACATTTATTCGATCAACTGACATACTATATCAATGGATTAGTATAGATATGTTAGATATATTTGGATGAATAGCATAGGAAAGATATATGAGACTTATTCGCTAATCTCTCAAAACAATTATTCAAGTATAATTGCATATGCAGGAATGGTTTTTATCCCTTCTCAATACCCCAATTTTGAATTCGTTACTCCACTCTAAAATTATATACAATTATTACGTATGCTGAGATCTTATCTAGTCAAATTCAACAACCTAGCTTTTTGTTTCTTGACTGGATATATCAGGATAAAGCAAATATTATGAAGTACATTAAAGACATGACCATCAGATTTGCTTCATTTCATATCACTTCATTTGATTTTTTTTTGTTTTTTCTTTTGTTTTGTTTTTTTTCAGAATAATATGGTGTAGCATCTTGAGATATGACGTAGAGCAAATTTTTTCTCTCTCGACCTTTCTTTCTCTCTTTCTCACTCTGCTGAAATTGTGAAAAAAACGCAGAAACATAACTGTTGCTTTATTCTTAACATAACAAATTATGACTCTTGTATAACGATTTAATATGGATCATCGTAATTATTTTCTAACATGAAGAAATGTTCAACATCAGTTCTTCAATATAATCGAACTATAAATAGTTGAATATAGACTGAAATTTGAAACAACTGTATATATATCTATGTCTATATCTATCAACCTATCTATCTATTTGTATATATATATATATATGTATGTATGTATATATATATGTATATAT
>NC_068983.1:153639181-153639709 GCF_001194135.2 Octopus bimaculoides | reverse complement strand
ATATATATATATATATATATAGTAAAAAGATTTTCGTCGAAGAGATTTCCCCATGTGGGAGCTTGAAAAATTATATAATGAAACAAAGAAAATGCACACAGTTTATATTTTTTTATATATTTTAAAGACTATAATATTATGGAAGTCGACCGGGTTCGCTGAGTATGAAAATGAAATTGTTGAAAGTTTTGCAAGTTCGCTGCTTGTATGGAAGTTTGTAAATGAATCAGAAAAAAACTTAATGAGAAGTAACTGGTGGTTGTTATTATTCGGGAGAGGGATGATATATATCTCACCAGCGTACTCTGATGTGCTGAAACATTTGTAGTGATTTGTAATGAAGCTTGTTTATTCCATCGTTGGTTGTTTGATTTTTTTATAAACTGTACGGATTCTTCCAAACTTCGACTTGCATATCCAGTGAAAATATGACGTATTGTTTAATACCCGATACCCGAAGAGAATATTGGGAAAGCACGCTATAAGCTTATTACCCAGGATATATATATATATATATATATATATATA
>NC_068983.1:153636008-153639009 GCF_001194135.2 Octopus bimaculoides | reverse complement strand
AGAGAGAGACTTTATATGAATAATGTTTAAATGCTTACTAATATATATTAAGCGTTGAGCCATCAAGTGCCAATATTAGAAAGAATGAATCATCGACCGAATGTTTCTATGAGAAGTAATATTCCTAGGTGGACAGACCCGCAGTACCGATATTGAATGTACATATATATGACTGTGTTACTTGTACTCTATCGATCTGTGCAATGATGATATTGGTCATCACATATAACAATAGTTTTCTATATTTCTGAAGGTATGAAATATATTAAAAGAAATACATATCAGGAGGAAATGAGATAGGATTGAACTACAAAAGAAAAGCAGAGATACATTTTTTTTTTTTACAGGAAATATTTGGTGTGATGAAACGTGAATTTTCCTTTTAGTTTCATTATATGAAATAACATTTTGGAAAAATCAAAGCAAAACTATACTGTATATAGAGAGGAAAATAAAGGAAAACGATATCACTTCTATTAGGCAAACGCAAAAAATACAAACACAAAAAATACAAACACAAAAAATACAAACACAAAGATGGTGGCGTGTGATGTGATACATACTCGACGAGAAATATTCGAATATCTATAAAATCTCATTAATAAATAAGAGTAATTTCTTCCGTTTTTTCCACATCTATTGAGAGGTATGGTATTCTTTGTATGGTTACTTATAATAAATCAGCATCATATATGTCATCAAGAGAAAGACTGGCAAAAAATAATAAAAAAGTAAAAGTGGGTAGTTGAATAATTAAGCTAAATAAAAATTTCAATTTATTATACTTTTATACAATTTTCATCTATATTTTGATATGATTAGTATTAAAATTCTGTAAAACTGAGTATTAACATTTTTATTATAATTAAGGCGGCGATCTGGAATTCAGCACATCGGGAATATGCATTGCGGTATTTCGACTATTTTTACGTTCTGAGTTCAAATTCCGCCGAGGTCGATTTTTGCCTTCCATCCTTTCGGGATCAATTAAATAAGTTTTAGTTGGACAATGGGGTCGATGCAATCGACTTACCCTTCCCTCCGAACTTACAGGCTTTGTGCAAAAATTTCAAACCATTATTGTTACTATTATTATTATTATTATTATTATTATTATTATTATTATTATTATTATTATTATTATTATTATTGTTGTTGTTGTTGTTATTATTATTATGTTGATGTCGTTCTTCTTGTTGTCTTTGCTGTTCTTACTGCTTTTTCTGTTGTTGCTCTAATGTCACAAGCGCTGAACATGCTTCTGTATTCAAAACTGGCAACATTTATACATATTTATACATGGATCCATAAGCTTACAAGCAGGCTGTATACATTTTCTAATGTTTTTCAAAGGGCAACAGTTTTCGTTTATTCAAAAGTGGCGTGTTTACAAAATAGTTATCACATTCCGTGTAAAAGACATAAATACACATAATAAGCATTATTATTCACATTTCGTGGGAAAGACCTTGAAGGACTATATTACTTGCGTAGACATTAGGCGGTACCAACACACCTCGGTCATTTGAATTTTCATTCTGTAAATTCAAGGTATATTCATATTTTGTTGTGCTTAAAGCAAGAAATACATCCATGCGGTGTAGTAAGTAAATATGTTAAAGATGAATACGTGATTCTTCTTTGTAAGTTAAATATAAAATGCAATAGTGGAATATATCGGAATATATGAAGTGGAATAATTAATAGTGAAGTAAGTGTATATACAAATATATATAGCGTTTAAGATTGCATACACACGCACATATATACATATTATCTTATTTCTATTCTGTTTCCTTTTCTTGCTGAGTGCCTTCCTGACTCCTAGGACAGAGAAACACACTGTTTACATTTGTAGGCCATTAAAATAATCACACGAGATTGTTCATTTAGAAAGTTATGTGATAGAAAAAGTGGACGGATGACAGAGAAAAAGAAAAAAATAGAAAATAGAAAAGTAAAGAAAGAAAATAAAGAGCAAAACACTAAAGAAAAATTCCCAGCTACAATTCTCTTCTCAATACGTGTGACGTATCAGTTAATACAATCTTTTGCACTTCCTGCATGGATGATAATGCAGAGATCATTCTCAAATAATTTTTAGTTCCTTTATTGATAATTTCAAGTGCTCCTACAATCATTGGTGTCGTAACCGGCTGGGATGCTATTTTGCTGCAACTACTGTGTGCTAATATTCAATGTTGTTTAGTTTTGACTTTTGTCAGTATGAGAGGATTAGAGTAGATAGTAGAAAGAGAAGCAGTTTGGTGAATAGACCAAATCCCACAGGTCTGTAAATAGTTCGGCAGATGGTGAGAAGGAGATCAAAAATATGGCTTCACATCCTTGTGCGATCAGGGGACAAAAGAAGCGTCACATCCTTGCGGACAGCAGATGTCAAATGTGTTTACTACGAGCGACCAATGAGAGTGCTGACCTGGTCCTTGGAATGAGTCAATTCACCTTGTTCTGTTTTTAATTACTGATAGAAAAATAATAGAATATATTGACGTTTACATCGTTAAACTTTTGAGTTTTGGATTTTTAAAATTATTTAAATTTTCCTATTCTTTTTATAGGTTTTTCTGTGGTTTACAGTTTTCGTAGTTGTGTAGTTTGTATATATTGGCAGGTACTTATCTCCTTAATTTTCATCGTGCGTTTAATTTGTTGCAATATAAGGAATGTTTACATATTCTAGCAGTCAGGGAGAAAAGACGGGTAAAATTGTAATTATTAAAGTTTCAAATTTTCTAAAGGTGATCGTCTGTATGTTCGGCAAGGAAAATCTCTAGTGTTCTTGCAATAAAAGAGGTGCCTACATTCTCGAATATCCAGAGAAAAAGGAAACGAAAGAAAAGAAGGGTAAGATTTTCATAGAAAATTGTAGATATCAAACCTTTTAAATATTCTAAGGATGACAATTTATATTTCCGAACAGAGAAAACAATAGTGCTCTTGCAATAAAAGGATGTTATGTTTACTTTATAGAATACTGAGG
>NC_068983.1:153631735-153635396 GCF_001194135.2 Octopus bimaculoides | reverse complement strand
TGATAAAACAAGTATTAGTCGAGTACTGAGATGCACGTGATCGACTTCCCCCGCACCTCAAAATCTGCTTGCCCTTTGCCAAAATTTGAAGTCATTACTATTACCACTGTTGTTGTTGTTGTTGTTGTTGTTGTTGTTGAACTCCGGTGTGGTGGCGGCATTCCAAGTAGGTGCCTTAACTTTAAAAAAGAATTATGATTTTCCTGGAGACGTGTCAGTTTTCGTTGATTTGTATTGATAATCCTTTAGAAAACGTAATGCATTGCCTTTCATTGTGATCTTTTTTCCACAGTTCCTTCACCAAGCGAAACACTAGTTTAAAATATGTCATTGTCAAAATGTCATATTTGCGGAAAAGAAACGACACTTGTCAATGAATAATAACATTTGATAAAGAGGAATGTGAGAAAATATCGAAATAAATAGAAAATATTAGAGGGAGAAATAGAGAAACCAGAGCAAAGAACGTCGTCGGTGATGTCTCCTCTGGAAGTGACAAAATTATTGCCATTAAAACAACAATAGGAGTTTGCTTGTAACTGAGGTTACTCTGTAAACTAAGATGACGTCACTTCATATAGTGGAGCATGAAAAGAATGGTAAAAGAGCAATAGAGAAGGGAGAGGATACATTTCAACTAACCAGAAGAATAAGGCTGGAATTTGGCTCATTGTTTAAATGCTGGTTACATCTGTATACTTTTCTGGAGTCCTTAATTACTTTCAATTACAAGAGTTAATAGAATCTAAGCGTGGGTGAAAGATAAAAATCAATCGCCACCTATGAATTCATGAATGCACCAACAAAACGGAAAGATGGTTAGACCAGTGATACTAGCGGTCCGACTCCAAGAAAAAACAGAAGATTTGCAACTGAGATTAAGCAACATCCAAAAATATATAGCGAAACACTCAAACTAGCCGAGTAGACAACAACAATAAAAACAACGGTCACAACAACATGAAAGCAATAGCCATTGTATTTCAGGTAAGGAATAAATATTCTGGAGTCTCTGTGGAAGCCGGGCAAACAGTCAAGGATACATTTGGTTTTTATTTTCTTTAACACTTTGCATGAAGAGGCTGTATTTAGTTAGTATAAACACGTGAGACACATACACATACGCGCACACATGAATAAACGCACAGGCACACACACGTACACGCGCGCACACACGTACGCGCGAACGCATACACACACGTACATACGCATGCGCGCACACACATGTACAGAAGCGTGCGCGCACACACAAACATATGTCTATGATTATAATCGCTTCATTTGAAGAGATAATAGATGTCTCAAATAATCTCCATTATCCCGATAAACTCTATTACTTCCATATGCTTTCTGAGAGTTCTGAAGACAAGCAATTGACCTGCAAGGGAGATTTAATTCAGAACAACTATAGGGTTTATATAGCTTTTAGTTATATAATAATTTTATTCTATTTCATGCGCATTTTCAAACGATGGCTACTTCGACAGATTTTTCCTTATACTACTATAGTTGTTGTTAACATAATCAGGTCGCAAATATATGTTAGATACATCTTAATTTCAAAAATTGCAGTACGATTCCAGGTGACGTATGTTGTCAGATTTTCACAGTAGATGACGGTTCAATTTCCAACTGTTAACCTCAAGAGTTAATTCCCTTTCTCAAAGTACGTCTTACCTGTGCATGCTGCGTTTTGGTCAGCTCAAATTTAGTCAAATTTTTCTTCACCAGAGATTATGAAATACACACTAAACATAGGAAAAACTATGATTGACAAAAGGTGCAGTTTATGCCATTTGTTGCCTACAGACGTTTAGCTACTGTGTCTATTGCATTTTCTACTGTAGATGTTTAAATTGTATGCAGATACACAATAGTAGTTCAATCGAACACTTGATCAGATGATGTTAACATAGACATTCGTTCTGCGTAAGTATGACCTAAGAAGTGTTTATCTGAAGAACCGTCGTCGATCTGCCTCCAAATGCTTCATGAACGCCCACGGCAGTGGATACAAATGGATACAATAGAGAGATATGCGCAGGAAACGAATTTTATAAATTGTATCTGTGCTTGTGTTTGTGTGTGTGTGTAATATGTATATACGTATCTGATGTGTGGACGCGCGCTCTCGTGTGTGTCTTCTCTCATAGTGATATGTGGTTTCTTTGTTGTAAGCTTTCTATTCATTTCTCTTCGATGATCCAGACTGAATTCGTTCTTAATGATGTAATGGAACTGCCGTTAGATAAAATTTACATTAGAGGTAATTTCTCTTGGTAACATCTCAGTATGCAATAAATGCATACTATGCAATTTTACTCCTAATTTTTACTTCAGCCATAGCATTAATTAATCATTTCACCAGAGAAAATCAGAATCATAGTGCATTTGCTCCTGTCGTCTTGGTTTCCGTGGATGTAAGAAATCCATGGCAGAAACTTTATCTTCTGTATTAAAATGTTGTTAAATGGGTTACATATTTTTATAGCACTTTCTTCACTTGATAGTTGTGTAATTGCACGCATTATTTATTAATGCTGCCAATCAAAAAGTGAAATTGATATTGACCGCTGAGTGCATCTTCTACACTAGTCCTAATATTTATTTCCAAGCGAAGACTTTGACATGTGCTCAAAATGTTTTCCGTAGTTTTGAGTAATCAGATTTATGCTCACAGAGATTGCACAAAGAACCATCCTATTGGGTTGAATATAGGGTAAAATGCAATATTCCATGTGCTCTTTCTCGGTGCATGATTTAATTGGAGGAATAATTGGTGAATACTTTCAACAGATTATAGGGAAATGAAAAGGAACATTTGCTCGCGTTTCTTACACTTTTTCTTAACTCTGAGAAAGCCATACCTCAAGAGAGACTAAATATTTAGCTATAGCCATCATTGATCTGCGTTCGCACTCGTATTTCCACCCATTTTCTGTGTTGAATTATTCCTAAAACTTTATGATAAATTGCAATGATTTACAAATGGACATTCATTCGACTTACCATCAAAAACTTTACATTCGACAGACACTCATCGAAGATGGCTAAGTAGGTGGAGTGTAACTTCCGGTGTTGCAAAGTGCAATATATCACTTCAACGTAGTCGTCATATTGCTGTTTGTATTACAAGGAATTTATATTTGTTAAGTAAATCAATAATTTGTAAGGAACAAAAAATGCTTTACAAATCGATTTTATGTTGGTAGAAACAATTTTATTTATATTTTCTTTTTAGGGTCTTATACGGAGGTATTGTGTATACAATTTATATTAGTTGGACTGGCGTCCTTGCTTTGATTGTTGCTTTCAATACATTTCGGCTTTTGTACGCTCCAGCCTTCTCGGAAGATTGGAGCGTACAACAGCCGAAGGATAGTGAAATCAGTAATGAAGGCGGGGACATTAGTCCGACTGAAATAGACACATAATATAAATTCATAATCTCAGAAATATAGAATTATATTATGGAAGTATTTTTCTAAGGGTGATTTAGTAACCAACTCTAACATCTTAAATAAACTCATAGAACCATTATTCTTGTGTTGGCATTGCTATGAAATTTCCAGCGGTCCCCTTTTTGCAGACGCGCGCAGATAAATATGCATATTGACACAACTCACGCAGACACACACACACACACACACACACACACACA
>NC_068983.1:153624690-153631238 GCF_001194135.2 Octopus bimaculoides | reverse complement strand
TATTTATTTTAAATCGTTCATCTTTCTCTCCCCCCACCACATCTCTCACAAACACACATTACTTTGGGCGCGAAAGTGTTTTGTTTTTATTTTACACCGAGGAAAATAGTGTTTTATTTATTTAACAAGAAACAAAGAGGTAGGTAAAAATTTCTCAGTGAATTACACAATATCAATGGGTAAAATTTCCGAGGCTTCCACCACACCCTATCCCATTTTTTAGACCAGAAAAAGGTTTTGTAGCATATTACGAGGCCAGGGTAGTTGATTCCACGCAAAAAATCAGATTTTTTTATTCTTAGTGAAAATCGTGCGAGTGTTATCTAAACATTTGCCCGGTGCTTTTCATGGTAAATTTGAGATTTAAAAACAATGTTTTCCATATTCATAATCTCCGTATTTTTCCACGTACATTCAAAAATAGATGGTGAAAAGATCAATGGGTGTGGGCGTGATATTTCCGAGGCTTACACCACACACCACCCCGTTTTCGGACCACAAAAAAGGGTTTTGTAGCATAATAGGAGGCTAGGGTAGATGATTCCACCCAAAAAATCCGATTTTTTTTCTTAGTGAAAATCGTGCCAGTGTTAATCTAAAAATTTACCAACCATTTCCCCATTCATTCTTGTTTATGAAATTCTCTATACGTAATTTTGCTATCTCGGTAGTCAAGGCAAATGATGACTGGCAGAGCAAAAGTGCCCTAATGCTGACATTGGGTACAATGACCTGATCTACAATAATGCGCTGGTTGAAATCGAGGATGCTCTGCTCAAAATGGGTGGGGCGGTGTTGAACACATTAACACAAAGTGTTGAGCACGTTAACACACTCCCACCAAAGTTACTTCTGGAGTTGTCGTACGACACTGATGGCCTTGCAGAGTACCTGAGAGTAAATGAACCGAAATGCTACTTGATCAGAGGCTTATGTACGAAACTGTCGGCAGTGCCGTTGAAAAACAGGCGGGCGGCATTTTTTTCCACGATGATCCTGGAGGTACGGGGAAATCCTTTGTAACACAATTGATACTTGCTAAGAATCGTCGCGAGAAACAAATTGCGCTAGCCGTTGCTTCCTCGGGAATCGCTACGTTATTGTCGTGAGGTAGGACGGTGCACTTAGTATTCAAGCTGCCTTTAGAATTGATGAGGGCCGAGGTCCCTACGTGCAACATTGGCAACAATTCAGAGGAAGCTAAAGTTCTTAGAGAGTGCTGTCTCATTGTATGGGACGAATGCACAATGACCAATAAGGGTGCCCTTGAAGCACTGAACTGGTCACTGAAAGGTATCGGGATTCTACTGTTTCTAAGGGTGGTATAACTTTATTGCTTTCAGGAGATTTCCGGCAAACCCTTCCTGTCATCCCTAAAGGGAACTGGGCTGATGACGTGCGCGCATGCCTTAAGTTATCCACGTTGTGGACCCAGGTTAAGACCTTAGGCCTAAGCCCAAACATGCGCGCGCACTTGCTTGGTGATAGTACGTCTGCAGCATTTGCTGAAGATATTTTAGCCCTTGGAGAAAGCCAGGTCCCTAGGAATGATAGGGGGGACATATCTATCTCTGAACTGTGCAACGCCATGGACAACCCTTCCGATCTTTTGGAAACAGTGTTCCTCAACCTGGGAAGTAGATATGCAGACATCAATTGGCTCAGCGAAAGAACCATCCTGACCCTTCAAAAACGTAGCTGAGCTGTCAGTGCTATCAACGTCGAATTCCGAGTGAGGAACGCATCTAGAAATCGATTAACCGGACCTCTGACCCCCAAGATATTGTCAATGATCCTATCGAGTTTCTCAACTCATTGGAGTCAGCAGGGCATCCACCTCACATTCTTAGGCTATGGGTTGGATGCCCAATTATGTTAATCAGAAACTTGCTTCCGCCTAAATAGTACAACGGGACGCGTATAGTAATCAAGTCCCTAACGCCCCACTTGATTGAGGCCACCATTGTTACAGGGTGGGGGAGGGGTAAAAATGTTTTCATTTCAAGTATGCAGCTTTATCCCTCGGGGTCAGACATGCCGCTTAACTTCCGCAGATGGCAGTTCCCGGTGAGACCATGCTTCGCCATGTCCATCAACAAATCCCAAAGCCAAACACTATCGGTGGCAGGCATACATTTGGGGTTTTCCATGCAATCAGGATAAAACATTGATAAAACGATTCCTTATAGGATTTCCCGCTAAAATTGGGTACACCCAATTTTCAACCATAACTTTTACCAATTTTGACATATTTTGCTCAAGCTCCATGCCAGCATTACTTAGGAATCATGGGATCTTTGAATGATTTAAGTTCTCAACAAAGAAAAAAAAAACAAAAAAAAACAATCGATGAATGGAAATAATCGATAAACCGATTCCTTATGGGAATTCCCGATGAAATTGCCTGCAACCCATTTTCAGCCAAACGCTTACCAATTTCAAAGGATTTCGCTCAAATTTGATGTTGGTATCACTTATTTTGGTTTGAAATAAAGCGCTTGATCACTTAATAATCCTATTTTAATCTCGGGCAACGCCAGCTATACTGCTAGTATATAGGTACTGATGTAATGTGTGCACTATTTATGACATACACTCTACCTAGTCAGAGGCGAAAGCTATCAAGGCTCTCTCAGATTAACCTGTAAGGTGGTAAAGTGGACGGGAGTTGTTTATATGTAGTCCAGCTGTTGAATGGCTATGATTTGTAGATATGCACATATGTATGAACTAGACACATTCAGTCAACCGTATCAGCCTTAAATTACGGCGCAAAGGGTTTTGCAAAATGGCATTAGCGCACGGTTGTAGTGAGAATTTACAAAAGTTAAACTTTTGAAAATTAGAAAAT
Source organism: Octopus bimaculoides (assembly GCF_001194135.2). Lineage (NCBI taxonomy): Eukaryota > Metazoa > Mollusca > Cephalopoda > Octopoda > Octopodidae > Octopus > Octopus bimaculoides. The sequence continues at coordinate 153,628,387 of NC_068983.1, read as the reverse complement.
GATCTGTGAAACCGATATTCTCAAATAATAAACTATATACCTTAGTCAATAAATGGGGATCGCATTTAAGCATTAAGCTTACAAAATATATATATCCACATATACTAATGGAGTCTAAAATTTACTGCAGCTGGCTCCGTTCAATTTTATTAATGTACTCACAGATTACATCATAGCAAAAGTCAACCATCTTTAGGTAAACTTTTAAACAGGTATAACATAAATAGGCAACGAAAAACCTTTGGTGTTTGTACAACAAACGCTGTTTGTTGTACAATTTCAAACCCTATTTGCGTCCATTTTATCCCTACGTGACATGCATAGAGGTGTGTATATGTATACGCGCGCGCACACACACACATACACACACACACACACATACACACACTTACACACAAATACACATACACACCTACACACATATGCACATACACACATGATTTATATTTTCACTGCTTTGTGCTTATTTCAAAATTATGCTGCAAAACACATTCTGTAAATGAACTGGTTTGCCCTCTCAGTTGGAACATTACCTTTACATTTTATATTAACCCTGAATACATTATCATATTTGACAAATATGTCTTAGCAGTTCTTGATTATATTGATTTTTGGACGAAGTTCCTTCGCTTCAGATTTCTTTGGTGTGCTATTTGGAACTCCTTAATAATATTCTTACTTAAAATGTCAGAACATTTGTTCGAGCAAGTTTCTGTTACTTCCGATACCTCTGTGCTTGACTCCTAGCACTGTAATTAGAATCAGTTTGTGAGAACAGACCTGTTGATACAATTGTGCATGCGTGCAATGCCCTTTTTATTAAAGGTTTTTTTCTTTTCTCTTTCTCTACGCAATTAACCTTGTCTTCATATTTTCTTATTGAATAAAAATTTCTGAAATTTCAAACAAACTCGTCTAGCGTTATGCAGAACTGGAAACTAATGAAACATTCGTTGCTCACTCTTTCTTGTACGATGCTTTGCTTCCAGTATATTGATTAGTTTGAGAAAATGATATAACGTATACTTACATCTTGAAACAAAACCTCTTAGGTCCATTCACAAAATTCATTAACGCACCCCATTCTGTACATAGAGTTTAAAATTGCGTTATTTTACCTCGCTTAAGTTTCTAGCATTCAGTCCCAAACATTATTAGTACAATAAAATTTATTCTGGATAAGAGAGTATGCATATAGATTTCTAACTTCGTCTATGGGTAGACGATTAAATAAATCTAGTATATTAGTACTAATTTATTTATCGATCTTGGAAAATGAAAGAGAAAACTGACTGCAGTGCTAATGAGATTTGAAATGTAAAGAGTTGTAAGTAACGATTGTCTGATTCTGTTACAATTCTGCCATTTACACCATTTAAGCCATATACATAGTGATGTTCACTCACCTTGAATTTCGTTCACGATTTTCTGATGCGTACATTTTAAACTTTACGACAAGATCATGCATGAATACATGGTTCTTATATTTGCAATATTTGGTTTTGATAGTGTTTATAAAGTTTTGTGTGTTTTTTTTATAGTATTAGTTCTCAAAGTTCCAAATGCTTTGTTTAGTATTCTATTGACTTTGACGAATATTTTCAAACTTAATGAACAGATATAAGTTCTGCAAATAAGTATTCGAGTCAAAGAGCTAAACTGTGATAGTTAGACCATACATTGAAATATAACTTCCTCAAATCTAAGCCCTTCCATCTGAAGTAAGGAAGCATCGTGTTATTTATCCAGCTACGTATTTAATCAATCTCTGTCTCTGAATCATTATATATTCTAGCTTTTATGTGATCATTGGAAGGATGTGTGAGAGTTTTCGAAATTCATGATTTATTAAGAGCGTCTTATACCTCTTATATATAAGAAAAAGAATAAAATAGAACATCAGAGGAGAAAGAAATTGAGGAATAAGAAAAGGAACGGCTAAAGTTTATTTTGTAAAGAGACATCTGATCATATTTATGCTCTACCAAAGTTGTCATGTGTTTGGAAACCAATAAGTCTATCTCTTACTAAGTAGACATCTACTAAAAGAGTCGTTAAAAAGTAAGATTAGTAATTTTTGATTTTCTTGTAAGTAGCATGACCTATTTAGTGTAATGTGTATGAGTTTATTTGCATTTCAAAATTAACAAACCATTTAATTGAAACAGGAAATTATGCACTTCACTCGTCGATTTAACATATATCTCTATACATAATCTATGCACAAGGCTTGGATTTTTTCACTGTATAATGAGGAAACAACAAAACTGAATGCATTAGATAACATAAAAGACCTATGTAATTACGACAAATAATTTTTACAATAACAGTTATATTCAGATATTACATAACTATCACTCGCCAACATGAATAATCTGATGAGTTCTACAATGCTTTCGCTGATTGTTTGAAGTGTCGATGTAATTGCGAGCAAGCATAGCAACACTCTCGGCTATCACTCACATAAACCTTCAGAACAGCCAGAAAGGGCTGCAGCAGCATTGAACAGGTATTCATTTTTATCTGAGTAAATAGCCGCAACGTTCTTAGGGGTAACAGCACTTCACGTGGCCTAAAATCCGAATCTACGTTAGCAACAACAGAACGATTAACCATGCGCATTCGTAAAGAATTTACCAACGTTCTTATTAACATGGTTTGAGTTATTTTCATTATTAGTTTGGGGGGTCGGTCTTATTTTCAAGTGACTGTCTGTAATTTTGACAACCTTCAATGCAATATATACAAAATGCCTAGAGCAATTTTTATATGTTGTGAATCTCTGTGAATTCTCATATTTATATGTTGTTTTCTTCGTAATCGTTCTTTTATTCTATTGTAAAATCTGTGGTAATTAAGCGAATTAAATTTCTTTTATAGTCCAATATTTTGGTTATCTGTATTTCTATAAATTTATGATGGGAAGTTTATATCCAAGCCTTCGTATTTGGGTGAGATATTTATATTATAATTAGTTTTATTAGTGAAGGGGATGAATTGGCAGATATATTTGCATCTCGGAAAAATGCCCTGCAGATTTTATGCACCTGATTACTTTGTGTTTGATTCACGAAGAGATGAATTTACTATGCATGACTTCGGTATTAATAAAAGTTGCGATCAAGGAGAGGGACAGAGGCATTTGATTATTCTCCTGTGCTAACCCCAGGCCTGTACTTATATTAGAATCAGATAGAATGTTTTTATCAGCTTCAGAAACTTAAGCGAGATTTTATTACATTGAAGGTAATAAGGCATATCATACATCATATTGATTCAAATTGAATATATGCTGAATGTCGGTGACATAGCAATAGGTACACATTCTACTACTAATAAAATCGGGAATAAAATGTTTTTACAGATTATCTTAATAGGGAATCATAAAATATCATTTATGTCGTTGTATATCATGTCATTTCTAGGGTTTACAATTAAAATGATGGCGATAATCCATAAAGGCAACGATATTTGTAATTCCACAGCAATCTGCGTAACTTCTTTGCATTTCAGCTTGAATCTGTAAACAAGAATTCGTTTGTTATTGTTTTACCGAGAATCTTAGGGCATTTTGCCTTGTTACAACTGCATATATGGTAGGGTTATTGCCGCAGCACTTACATTTAAGAACCACTCCAATTTTTCTTTAAAGAGTGAAAATGTGGTGACCAAGAACGTATCTCACTTCCGCCATGCT
>NC_068983.1:153622629-153624680 GCF_001194135.2 Octopus bimaculoides | reverse complement strand
TGCTACACACACACACACACACACACACACACACACGCACACACACACACACACACACACACACACACACACACGCACGCACGCACATATGTGTATAAATACAAGCATATATACATGTGTATGCATATCTATATACAGATACATATACATATGTGTATTATTTTATTCTTTTACTTGTTTTAGTCATTTGACTGCGGCCATGCTAGGGCACCACATTTAGTCAAATCGATCCCAGGACTTATTTTTTGTAAGCCTAGTACTTATTCTATCGGTCTCTTTTGCAGAACCGCTAGGTTACGGGGACGTAAACACACCAACATCGGCTGTCAAGCGATGATAGGGACAGGCACATACACACTCAAATACACACGCATGCACACACGCACACAAATACATGACGAGCTACTTTCAGTTTCCGTCTACCAAATCCATTCACAAGGTTTTGATCGGCCCGAGAATATAGCAGAGGACACTTACTCAAGGTGCCACGAAGTGAGACTGAACCCGGAACCATGTGGTTGGGAAGCAAGAAGTCGGAAGTTTGCGCTTTCAAGCAGGCCTCTCACGATAGCCTTAAATCCAGGAACTTTTCAGCAGTACCTCGTATATATTATAATAGCCTTTTTTGTGGAGTGGAACAGTGTAACGTTTTTAAATATAAAAACTAAAAACACATCCCACTCGTACGCTTACGCTTAACTGTTGTATTTGTAAGGCATGAGGAATATAGCCCGGTCATTCATTGGGATTGGACAATATTTTCCTCGAGTAGCTGTTTCTAAAATTGTCTAGTTTTCACGGACGAATTTTCGTATTTTTATGCTTGAAATTAAAAGTACATTTTCCTCATCGGCAAAATGATACGGACTTCATTTCCACGATTTTGCATTGTTGCTATATACCAGGTACACTTGTTTGCGTGAGGTATATGAGCTCCTGTATTGCTACAAACGTTAGTAATATATAATTTACATGTGATAAGAATCAATGAATTAAACAAATATTATTTACGCAGTTAATCTTCCTAAATCTATCATTAGGTTTTCATTTGATTTGTTGCGTTTTAATCAATAATAATGGATAATATTTTTGAAAGTAATTACGTAATTCTATTTCATAACCAGTGTTATGATTGTTATTAAATTTTCCTCATATAACACCACAAAAAATCCCCAAAATTTAATCCTAGCTATGCATCACATTCACCTCCCAAGTATTGATCACCAGTACCAATAATGCCACAAGTATTGTAACTACATCGGCTACCATCATTATCACTATCAAAAACAGCAAGAATTGAAATCACTCAATTCATTACTATCAGTTTTGTACCAGATATACTGTCTTCTTTCACACAAACCTCACAATATATATCATGTATAGCGTGTGAATGGCGCATGGTTGACAATTAAGTATAATCTGGAAAAAAACAGAAAAACACAATATCGCCTTAATATCTCAAAAAGGACATTGCAGCAACTGACAGATTATTTCAGATAAACTTAAATCATTGGGCATTTCGCTACTAATAAATAACAGTCACACAGATGAAAACACCATCACCATTTTTACCAGTACCATAAAGAACAAAAGTAACAAAAATAGTATAATACTACAGGGTGAGCATCAATATTGCTTCGGAAGTCATCAGTCAACGAATGAACAGAAAATCATAAAATCAAGAGATCTATCCTGAAATCCATCACTAACGGTATTACAGCTCCGCCGCAACCGACATCACTGCAAGCTTTGCTAATAACACTACTCGTACTGCCATTCAAACCACCGCAACTACAAGTTTTAATTGAGTGCAACATCATCTATCTGATTCTTAAGAAGGATGGAGCATTTATTGCGCGGTTATTTAAATGGCCAGAAATTACGTGCCTATGCATACACAGCTATATACAGGTTTCGTAAACCATAAATGTACCTATGCACCTATGCGCACGTGTATACATACATACATACATACATACATATATATATGTATGTGTGTACGTGTGTGTGTGTGTGTGTGTGTGTGTGTGTATCTCTGTATCTGTATATAT
>NC_068983.1:153618182-153622519 GCF_001194135.2 Octopus bimaculoides | reverse complement strand
TATATATATATATATATATATATATATGTATGTATGTATGCATATATATGTATATATATGTTATGCACACACATATTGTTAGGTATATGTTCCTACCTATGTCTCTGCATGTGTAAACACACATGCTGAAAGAAAGAATAGCCATTCATTTTGATGTCAGTAAATGATGACTAACTTGGTGTTTGATGAGATTTATTGCTAGTGTTATTATACCATTTTCCCCTTTGACCTCCCCATTTTGTACACTATCATTCCGTATTTAGACAAAATGTTAAAAGTATTTATCATGTTTGATAATTCAATGACCGTAGCGAAGAGCTTACTTACTCTCATATATTGAACTGAAACTGGCGATGTTAGATATTGCTTTCATCGTTACAGAGTTGATAAAACTCATAACAATTTTTTTATTAAGGTTTGCTCAATTTACACCAACAACGTTATTTTAGAAATTGAGATCATTCACTGATGTGAAAAAAACAACAACAATATTCTCTATAAGTTGTTGTTGTTGCTAATGTCACTCTATGCTACTACGTGACCAATATGAATCAACACCATTCTATCTGTCAGTTTTGTTTTTGAGAGACAAGCCAGCCCCGAAGAAACAGTCACATTATCAAGCTAGGATCTTGTTCAAAACGGGGGCACCAGTTTTCATTTATGTTTTATGTAGTGTTTTTAGTACCGAAACACTTTCAAATTCCGTATACTTATCTATTTTGTGTTATAGAACAGAAACAAAATTTTGTATTCGGATTTATTTCATGTAAAATATTGTCTCATTTCGATAATTTCAACCAATCACTGACAAGTATTCAGCTGTTTACACGGTGTAAAGCGTATTTAATCTCCATTACTTCTGACATTTTGCAGAGGCAGCACATGTGTGTTCGTTTTCCCTAACCCTAACCCTAACACTAACCCTAACTCTAACCCTAACCCTAATTGACTTGCTCCTTCCGTCAAAAACCATGCCTTGTGCCTATAATAGAAAGGTTTATTAGCTACTGCCAATATGCTTCAGCCATTTTTTGACACGGAAATAATAATTTTATCACCACCGAGAATCGTTTGTGTACGTCGTCAGCACTTAATTTTTACGGCTGAATGGACGTCAGTCATTGGTTGAAATTACAGAAATACGACAACTTTAACATGAAATAACTTGCGATGTACGTGTTATGTTAAGAAGACTAAGAGAAAAAAAGATGTTTTATATGACACGTTCTACCAGTGTCCCAAGTTTCAAAGTGTTTCGTTAAGAAAATACTGGTGCCCCTGTTTTGAACAAGATCCTCAAGCTACGACCATTGCCTATTCATAGATATATGCACGACAACAATGTCCAGTGTATCTTGTTCTTAATATAGATGTAGTCTCACCACTTGAGTAAAAGTAGCCGACTATTTCAAACAGACCTACGTGACCAGGTACATGTTGAATAATTGAATGTGTTATTGTTACTCGACACAGGTTAACAATGTGTGAAACGACTCAATTATAAACTTATGTTTCTCATATCATGATAGACACCATTAAGAAAATAATGTTTCCAAGTCCAACATAGTTCAATGTCTAGTTCATATTTCATGAAAATGACAAACTATGGTTTGCTGGACGTTTAGCTACTTAATGCTGGGAAACTAAACGTAGACTTCCTTTGTTCCTTAAATGACAGATCATCATAAGAAAACACATCTTACGCATTATTACACTTATTACTTTTTAACATTAGTGCAATCCAGATAGGCATGCATATATAAGGTATTCTGAAAATAACCATCTTGATATACAGACTTTTGTCTGTATATCCAATACTACTGTGTCTAACGTGTTCATTGTACAGGTGTACAGGCCATCGCATTTAACGGTGATTGGCCGCCATTTATACCGGCTGGATCTGTAATGTAGAGGCCTTCCTTCGTTGCACTATTGTTAATGTCTAGCCCTTTGTTTATCTTCCTCATAAAGTTTCTAATTGAAATTAATTCTAGTCGTATTTCCTCCTCCTTATTAGGATTTTGTCAGAGTGTATATTGCAATCTGTCTTTTATTTGCTTAAAGGTCTTTAAGTTTTCTTCACACTCATATGCTATTTCTCGCAGGTCAATATAGTACGTAATGGCTCGCAATTTCACAGCCTATAAAAGCATGGCTGTATGGATGCGTCTTATTTGTGTAATCTTCAAAGGCGAACTTTATAAGGTTTTGTTTACATTATTTCCGTCCAGGTATATGAAACAATGGTCAGAAATCCCATCCAATGTAACATATATTGATTAATCCTACTTCAACGAAACAAAATAAATCTATCTTTTTACTGATGTATTCAAGTGTATGTGTTTGTGTGTGAGTGTGTGCGTGTGTGTGTACGTGTGTGTGTATGTGTGTAGTAGATATATATATATATATTTGTATAAACACATATATACATATATATATATATATATATTTACATATACATATATACATTATACATACCTATATATATATATATATATATATATATATATATATGTGTGTGTGTGTGTGTGTGTGTGTGTGTGTGGCATTCGTCGTGACAAGACGTAATTTTCATAGCTCCAGCTAGTCAGTAGGCAAAGAGACAGATTTCAACGCAAACCAGCAGAAACTTTCCATGTTTTTAGTCCTAGAACTCTTGAATTCTACTACTCTACTATTTTACTATCATCGAACGATAAATTTACACAAATTTATATACAACCTGGAGAAGCAAATATAAACCAAAACTAAACCCCAGATTAGTTCTAAACCTAGTCCCGTGAGTACAATTCCTTTCGCTTGATTTGTATAAACACACCGCTCATTCTGATCTGTACTAAATACACTGAACTCTCTCACACACACCCAGATATAGCCACGCATTTCCAAATATATCAACACAAACTTTACAACGGTGCATTCAATATCACACATCAAGTCACCGATAACTAACGTATATTGTATAATACTGTGCCACTGAATATGACCAATAATATTCTAAAACGCCACTGGGTAGAAAACGAAATCAGTTCACTGATAAACGCTTGGTACACTCACCATGATGACAGTGTAAAGGATAATGTCTACGGTAAAATCGCTAAAAAATTAGCGTCATAATCCTTTTACAGATCTGTAAAATGATCGAAAACAAAATGAAAGAAATCGCAAGATCATTTCACACATTACACACGCACATGGCAACACTGGAAGCCATACTTGTCAATGGATGTAGTGCACCCACTGACCCAACTCCAATAGGTCAAGTGTCACTTCAACGACCCGCTAGCCAGCAACAAACAACGTCCCCATTGATATCACTTTCTGACCTAATTCCACCCAACACTACCGTGGCAAACCATGACTCACTAGCACAATAACAACAGCTTGCTACTGCTACTACATTGGAAACACCTTGTTTGGCACCACAATCTGACCTGATTCCACCCAGCCCTACTATTGCAAATCAAATTTCGCTGCCGCTACAACAACAACATCAACACAGCCTGCTACTGCTACTACAGTAGGCGCACTGACCAACGTGCCTGTCAGTACAGAAACACCTCTAGTATGCCCACGTCAAAAACCCTGCCGTTACCATTCTCAAGGTAACTGTAGATTTGGCTCCAGCGGCGCCAAAAGCAAGGGACGCTGTGCTTTTTTCCATTCTACCTTATGCCGTAGACTTGTTAAAGGCACCTGTCCATATGGCATTACAGGATAAAATTGCCCTCACCTCCACCCCAAATACTGTTCTAAATAGAGAGTCCATGGCCCTAATCCTAAATATGGATGCACAAAGGGCATCCTAAACTGTGTCAAACTTCTGTGTCCCTAAGAATGTGCTTGAACCCAGAATGTAACCAGTACCATCTGAAGGGCATAAAAAGGTCGAAATTAAATATAAATAGTAACAGAGGAGACCTACGACAAACAGCGAAGACAAAACTATGGGAAAACCATAACACCAAATAGCATAAACATGAACTATGTATTCTCTGTGCAAATGGCCAAACCAAGAGGCAACTCTTTTTTAATAACCTATCTAGAAAATATAAAAGCCGACCTTAGCCAGGAGATCCAACGGGCTATCAGCAACCATTTATGCAAAATACAACAAGGAACACACAGCCACCACCAACTAGAATATCATACACACACAGCTCCATACAAAAAACTACCCTCATTGCTACATTTGAACAACATAAAACATAACTTAGAACAATGCAAACATCAAACTACCCTTACCTCGACATTCCTGTTAAATACACGTGGCAACAACCCATGAATCATTGCCCAAAAATGGAAGATCCCATATATAGAGAGTTGGCTGG
>NC_068983.1:153614466-153617617 GCF_001194135.2 Octopus bimaculoides | reverse complement strand
CAGTATTTCAGTTGAAAAAACTCTCCTCTCAGACCACGACATGATACTCTGCAATTTTAATTCCCGGCATATCAAAACCAAACCAGCCAATCCGGCTCCACGGCACTCATTTGACAACATAAACTTCCACAAAGCGGACTGGGGAGCAATCAGAAAGGATCTGTCCTTCTTCGATTGGTCTTTCACTGTCAGTTCCACTCACATTGAAACTGCATGGCAACACTTTGAGAACATTGTCACCTAAACATGCTCAAAACACGCTCCTACGAAATCCACTAACACGAACAGAAACCGGCTCCCTAAAAAGAAAAAAAAAACACTCATCAGGTGCATCAAAAGACTTAATAAAAAAGTCAATCAATTGAAACACTCCCACATACAATATTCACATTCAACAACAATGAAAAGGCTGGAGTTGGAAAAACTTCATCTGCAGACCGACATCAAAACCTCCATTGAAAATCAAAGAGCAGCGGAGGAACAGTGGGTAATCAAAAACATCAAACAGAACCCAAAAGTGTTCTATTCATATGCAAATAAGAATAGAACCGCTATTTCACCCATTGGACCATTGATCGATGATAACGGCATTCCCGACAAGATGCTAAAAAATGAAAGAAATACTGCAGAAACAATACTGCTTTGTTTTTAGTGATCCCACTGATATTGTCGTAAGAAAAGAGAACGAAGTTGATTCCCAACATAAATTTTCGGACATAATTTTCACTGCTTCAGACATCATAGCAGCAATAAATGAGGTGGAATACTATTCTGCTGTAGGCCCTGATAGATTCCCCGCAAGTCTCCTGAAGGAATGTAGACACCAACTTGCAGTCCCTCTGACCAACCCCTGGAGAAATTCTTTAGACTCAGGTTATATAACGAAACAGCTCATATTACAGTGTGGCACTGTAATATTAGACGATAGGGAACCTTTATGATGATCTCCTCTCTGGTGAAATCACACTCGATGTAGAATCGTTTTTGTACCTGCACGGTCTACAACAGAAACTTGAGACACAGAAGGACATGTTGGAATCGAGCTACCGTACTGCACGTCTTTCGCTGCAATACATGAAGATGATAAACAATTTGAGGTCATTCATGCGAAAAGAAATTTAAATAGAATTTGGGAATTTTTGCGGAGGGTGAAAGTGTTAACAAGAACTAATATATATGTGTATATATTGTTACGGCAATAAAAACGCATGCACAAGTTTAATTCCACTTCTTTATTGTCAATTGGTTAAATACCTAACCAACTAAACAATGGATGATTTGTTTAATGTGCTTGTCAAACAATCAATCGGCTGTTTCCTAGTCAAAATTCATTCATCGCTGTACGTACCATTCTAGTGACTTAGGGCACAACTTGGAACTAGAGAAGACACTAAGTTACTGAAAAATTTTGCGATTGGTGACAAATGAAATTTTAATATGCAATCAATTGATTGCTTAACCAGCATAATAAACAAATTATTGATTAGTTAATTGATTAGATATTTAACCACTCGACTAACAAGTAAGATGTGGTAGTAAACGGTGTGCGTGTGTTATTGGTATTGGAGTAATGGCTCTCCCACCAAGATTTGCTTCAACACTGAAATTCACATCAGACCCAATACAAAAATACACCATTTTGAGCGTGGCCGTTGCCAGTACCGTCTGACTAGCCTTCGTGCCGGTGGCACGTAAAAAGAACACACTGCACTCTCTGAGTGGTTGGCGTTAGGAAGGGCATCCAGCTGTAGAAACTCTGCCAAATCAGATTGGAGTCTGGTGTAGCCATCTGGTTTCACCAGTCCTCAGTCAAATCGTCCAACCCATGCTAGCATGGAAAGCAGACGTTAAGCGACGACGATGATGATGATGATATATATATATGCTCATTAAGAGAAAGAAAGCGAGTTTAAGTAAGTTAAATTAGAAAGTGATGCAGATGTTAAGAGATACAAAGAAAAATAAAACTGTTCAAGCAGGCAGAATACGATAAAAAATTTCATTTCTTAATCTATTTCACATTTGAACCATTAACTTACCATTCCATTATATTTATTTATATTTCATTATACTTGAAACGCATCTTTTGACGACTCTCAGTATATGATTTAGAAACAACCACCCTCATACGCGAAGCATATGAATTAACGATCACAGTTTTCATTTGTATATGCAAATGCATTTAGAAATATACGTTGGCCTCTATCAATGTATAACTGCGTTTCTTTAAATTCCAAACATTTTTGTAAGGTTCTTATTTCCTTTCATTTCGTGATGTCAATGCCGTTGGCTTTTACACATTTCACGAATCTCCTTATTAAATTTCTCTTTTTCACAATTGTGTATCATTAATATTAGGTGAAACGGAAGCACGTATAAAACCAAGAAAATATATATATTCATGCAAATAAAATTTTGAATGTGTGTTTATATATGCGTTGCTTCCATTGTAGCGTGCGTGTGTGTGTGTATGAGAGAGAGAGAGAGAGAAGGAGAGAGAGAGAAAGAGAGAGAGAGAGAGACAGAGACAGAGAGACAGAGAGACAGAGTGAGACAGAGAAAGCAAAGCATGCATCTCTCATTAAAACAAAATTACTCTGTGAAATAAAATTACGAAACTTGTTTCGGTAATCAAATACTTCAAAATGAAGCATCTTCATAGTCAATAAATATTAAACAGTGAAATATATCAGTGCCAGTAAATAAAATTTTAGAAAGAAATTGAAGACATGGGCACAGTTAAATTGATAAATTTAAGAAATTTATACCGCATGCAATAGTAGATAAAAAAAAGTAAGCCATGTAAACCATTTATATATATGAACACCCACGGAATTTCAGTAAGTTATACAACGAGGGAGGAATAGATCAGGTGTGCAGGAATGGGTTTGCATCGGTGAAAATGGTGTACAAATTCAATCCATTTAATACTGACACAATTAAGAATCGTTATTTGGAATAAACCTAAAATGGAATAAAAATGCAGTGAACATTCTATTTAACTGTTTGAATAAATTGAGAATAGAAAGGAAAACGAGAAAGAAATATCAGACGGAAATTCGATATCTTGAACTATAAAACAGAAAAATATTAAACACACACACACACACACACACACACACACACACACACACACACACACACACACACA
>NC_068983.1:153612709-153614000 GCF_001194135.2 Octopus bimaculoides | reverse complement strand
TATATATATATATATATATCATATAATATAATAAATGCGAAAACTAATTTTTTGTGTCAGTGTATTACACTTAGTCTCCCTCCCTCACTATTCAATGACACTCCTACTATTCCTTATGATAGGGGTGAGAGTAATAGTCGGCACAGAGACGGTGAGGGTGGTACCCAAGACAGAGAGAGAGAGAGACCGAGAGAGAGAAAGTAAGACAAAGGAATTTAGTGAGAGTTGATGATATTTTATTAAATGTAACAGTGTTGATGGTGGCAGTGGGGGTAATAATAAAAGAAACAGAAAGAATGTGCATGTTACAGATATAGTGGGTATGTGACACAACGAGGGAGTTGATGTACTACTTTGTTAAGCCAACATACTGAATACTGTCATTTTAGTGATGACTGCAGCCCATCCATTTTTCATGATATTCTCCACCCTAAAAGAGACCACCATCCTTGAACTCATATCTCATGCCAGTAGTAAAAATCTAACGAAATAAATAAATGGTTAAAAATATTCCAAATTGATAAGTGATCCCTCCCTCTCCACCTATCTATCTATCTATCTATCTATCTATCTATCTATCTATCTATCTATATATCTATCTATCTATCTATCTTGTTCACGGTGAAGGAGGGATTCCGGATGGCACCTGTGCAAAGACAATTCAAACACAGACAGGTGGAAAGAAAAAGTTTTCGCAAAGAATTTACTACAATAAATTTTTCAAATAGAATGTAAACGAAGATGTCCCCGTAAGAAAAATTTAAATGAAAAACAATAGGGATAAAAAGAGGAGGTTTCGAAACGTATTTGTGGCCGTAGATTTTCAGAGAGAATATAAACAAAAAATACGTCTTAACTCAAATTTTCATCCGGTATTACCAAAAAGAAAAACAAAATGAATAGGATATTTATTCGCAAGAGGTAAAATCCCAATCCTTGTTCTTGTAGGAATTAGTTTTGTTTCAAAGAAAAATCGATTAATCTTTACGCACGGCAACTAATGAAAGTTCGATTTATCACCACATGGTTTCTTCGGAGATAACTCTGGCTTGCATCACTGACTATAATGTAATATATTATCTTGTTACTAAAGTATTATAGTAGACAGTTAGGAAATAACAAGCACTACGTTATTTTTTGTCAGGTTTAGCACATTTTTCGTCGATTCACGGAATCCTTCTTGATTGTTTCACGAGCACGTCTTTACACACCGAAACCGAAGCTACATGTGCATATGATACATACATTCGAAATATATATATATATATATAAATATATATATATATATATA
>NC_068983.1:153609677-153610862 GCF_001194135.2 Octopus bimaculoides | reverse complement strand
ATATATATATATAATATTATATTATATTATATTATATTGAGGTTGTTTTCCAGTTGGAGTTTTTAACACCAATATCAATATTATTTGTTAGGTGTCGAGGTAGAAATATCGATAGTACGCGGGGCAGAATACTTCGCGGTATTTCGCTTGTCCTCAAATCTGCTCAGGTCGACTTTGCCTTTCATGCAGTCAGGATCCATAAAATATGTAGCATTGGAGGTCTGGGGCTTTCGTATTTGAGTTAACCCCTCACCGAAAATTGCTGGCCTTGTGCCAAAATTTTAGCTCAATATCATTGTTGTGTATAACGTTTCGGGCGGGAAGAATAGAGTAAAATGTAGAAAATCCCGCCGCCAATAAGTCAATTTGAAAAACCTCAAAATAGCCTATGCCATACGATATCAGAGACAATTGGCCTTTGTTTGAGTGCAGCTTGGTTATCGAGTTAGGCTTTGCTTTACTCGAATAGTAATAACACATCTTTGCCGTCTTCGTTCCTATGAAAACATGCGTTTTAAATGTGCCAGTCGCAGCCGGCGTCTGCGCCTTTTCGAAAACTGTAACCAACCAGTTAGTATAATGTCGAGCATTAATTTATTCATATATATACAAATACATACGTACACATACGTGCAGTTTTCATTCGGGCTCAGAATGGATAGTGTTAAGAGCACTGTGCTTACGACAGCTGAAGACGTGCGATGATATGTATGTATGTATGTATGTATGTATGTATGAAGGGTTTAGCTGAAGAAATAGATGCTGGTCCTTATATTTTAAAGGCTTGTACTTTATTAGTCTTTATTAGTCTTTATTAGTCTGTATTAGGCAATTCAGCGGCACTATACAAAAAAGATCGCCACAGTCCAACAGATGAACTACAGGGAGCGACTGAAGGCACTAGGTCTCTACTCCCTGGAGCGCAGGCGGGAGAGATATGTAATAATATACATATGGAAAATACTGGAAGGACTGGTGCCAAACTTTGGTATCAAGTACTACAGGAATGCCCGCACGGGTCGCCACTGCATGGTGCCAAAGGTACCGTCCACTGCATCTCACATAAGAACGAGATACTGCAGCAGCCTCGGTTTCAGAGGACCTCAGCTCTTCAATGCCCTGCCAAAACATTTGAGAGACATGCAAGACATGGATGCGGAGGTCTTCAAGACAAAACTTGACGCT